>NW_015164221.1:275835-284460 GCF_001447785.1 Gekko japonicus
CCCTGTCTTCAGTTGGCCCCGGGGACAACAATGCACCATAGTCAGGAGCAGAAGTCATTTCGGGGGGGATCGTGGGGGATCGCAGTTCCCCCCGGTGAGGTACGGGGGCGGGGCACATGACGAAGCCCCGCCCCCTGCTTCCGTCCGCCCCGCTTCCGGCCCTTATTCAGCCAGGAGGAGGCAGGAGAAGAGGGAGGGTAAGTTGCTTCCTCCCTGCCTCTCCCCACCCCTGCCTGCCTGGGGCCAAGGAGGGCCTTCACGGGGCTTCCTCGCACTCCCGCCGGCCTTGCAGGTCCACCGCCGGGCCCCTCATGGGGCTCGGCAGTGGAGCTGCAAGGCCAGCGGCGGCGGCCGGGACCATTGGGGGTGGTGTGTGTGGCCTTATGGCACACCTCCGGTGATGTCAGGGGTTGTGGCCTTATGACACACTGCCGGTGATGTCAGGGGGTGTGGCATATGCTAATGAGTTATGCTAATGAGTTCCCCTAGCTCTTTTTCTACGAAACGACCCCTGGTCAGGAGGCTTATGACCGAGTTGCCTGTGATCAACTTTTCGCCTCAGAAAACTCTCAAGGGTTTCCCACACTGTCCTAAACGGAGGACGTCCAGAGCATGAAGCAAATATTATGTGAATCATGACGGCACTTACCTAAAATAGCCGTGTTGAAACGGCCTCTGGATTTTGAATCTGCATGTCAAGGCAGCTGTTCATACATCTTTATAACTGACTTAGAGACGAGGGGGGAATGAAATCGGTAGGAATCTAGTGAGTCCTCGACGGGAGGCTCTCGCAATCGAGCAGGGTCCTGCTTGTCCTTGTCGTGCCCTGAGGGGTGCCAGATGCTACCATTATACCTGCTCTGAGATGACAGTTGTTATACAAATGGAAACGTCTCAAGGACACAGTGATTTAATCCAGGCTACTGATTATACGAAAGAAGTGCTTAGTTAACTAAGGACAAAAGATGTCTATAATTAAAAAACAAAACAAAATCTGACTTTGGAAATGGTCGAATAAGTGACTTAGGGGAAATGACATTTGTTTGTTGTTCAGTCGTTCAGTCGAGTCCGACTCTTTGTGACCCCATGGACAAGATCGCGCCAGGTCCTCCTGTCTTCCGCCGTCCTCTGAAGTTGGCTCAATTTCATGTTCGTTGCATCGATGACACTGTCTAACCATCTCATCCTTTGCCGTCCCCGTCTCCTTTGACCTTCAATCTTTCCCAGCATCAGGGTCTTCTCCAGTGAGTGCTCCTTTCTCATTTGGTGGCCAAAGTATTTGAGCTTCAGTTTCATTATCTGGCCTTCCAGGGAACAGTCAGGGTTGATTTCTTTTAGGATTGACTGATTTGATCTTCTTGCAGTCCAAGGGACTCTCAAGAGTCTTCTCCAGCACCATAGTTCAAAAGAATCTATTCTTCGGCGCTCGGCCTTCTTTACAGTCCAACTCTCGCAGCCATACATGACTACTGGGAATACCATTGCTTTGACCATGCGGGCTTTTGTTGGCAGGGTGATGTCTCTACTTTTTATCATGCTGTTTAGGTTCACCATCGCTTTCCTCCCAAGGAGCAGGCGTCTTTTAAGTTCATGGCTGCTGTCACAGTCTGCGGTGATCTGGGATTTCAAAAATGACATAATGAACTGCTATACCAGTACAGAGGAGCTGCGGTGGCTCAAGTGGTTAAGATGCTGAACTGCAGGCTGTGGAAGGTCAGTAGTTCAGCACTTCGAGACCTGGGTTGCCGCATGACGGAGTGAGCTCCCGTCTCAAGTTCCAGCTCCTGCCAACCTAGCAGTTCGAAAGCAAGAAATTGCACATAGATACATAGGTACCACTTCGGTGGGAAGGGAACAGCGTTCCGTGCGCCTTGGGGTTTAGTCATGCCGGCCACATGACCACGGAAACGTCTTCGGACAGCGCTGGCTCTTCGGCTTTGAAACGGAGATGAGCACCGCAACCCTAGAGTCGGACTCGACTGGCTTTCGAGCAAGGGAACCTTTACCTTTTTACCAGTACAGCAGTCCAGAGAATCATGTGCTAGGGTCCTATCATAGGGCAGCCAATTCCAGGTTAAGGAATTCCTGGAGATTGTGGGGGTGGAACCTGGGAAGTGTGGGGTTTGGGGAGGGCCTCAGTGAGCTCTCAGCGAGAGACCTCAGTGGGGTATAATGCCATACAGTCCACCTTTCAAAGTGGGCATTTTCTCCAGGCGAGGTGGCCTCTATTGCCTGGAGATCAGTTGTAATCCCAAGAGCTTTCGTCTCCAGCTGCCACCTGGGGGTTGGCAACCCCACCCTGACATGCTAGTGTGCCTTGGAAAGTCAGAGCAGGGATATGGAAGGGGTCAACTCAAGTCCCCATTGCAGAGCACACTGTTTGCATTTTCAAATCCATGGAGATGCAGAGGGTAACACAACCCTGCCCAAACCGCTCTCTGATGCTAATGGGATGGTACTGTGGAAGGGCTGCTTCTCTGGCAACCAACAAGCTGTGCCTCTCCTCCTCCCATGCTCAGCCTGTGACAATAATGTGTTCTTACTTGCACCCTGCAGCAACGGTTGTTTACCAGGATATAAAAATCTAAATCTCACAGTGAGCTCAGGTAACTGAGATGACCCTGAAACAGTCCTTCCGACTGCTAATTAAAGCCATTATCTCGAAATCAAGCACAATTGAACAGTTAAATCACACCCAACGTGTATATATATTGGATTGCATGTTTCACTTGTTTACTATCTGACATGTGCCGTGATTCATTTCCTTTGGTATATTTGCAGACAGGAACACGTTGTTAATTAGTTGAAATAATGGCTTTTAGACAGGAAATTAGGATGACTCCTTAAATTGGTGGCACAGCGGACGACTTTCTATTGCACTGTGGCTCAAAGGCCGGGGATCTGGAGTTCCTAAGGAAGAAGTACCAGTGTCCGTGCCTAGGAGCTATTAATACTGAGAATCAGCACTGATGTTCAGAGAAGGGTTTGGATGCAGAGTGTGGGGAGGAGAAGAGAGAGAGAAGCACCACCCTTTTCGTTTCCATTGTGATCTGGAAAATCCATCCTTCTCTTCCTGAACTGCTTTCCTGGTGGAGCTGGCTTTTAAAAGGTTGTGTGTGTGGCAGCACAACATAGTGGGTAGGGTTCACAAAGACTGGTGGTGCTTGCTGTAAACTTGGTAGTTTAAGTGCAGTGCTATCTACTGTTGGATAGGGATGGGCACGAACCATTAAAATGTGATTTGTTTCACGGCCGAACACGAACCACACCATGAACTGGAGGTTCCCCGGTGAACCGAACCAGTTCGTGGCCCCCAGCAGAAAGATGCAAAAACAGCTGAGCAGAGAGGAACAGTTTGCTCCCCACCACTCAGCTGTTTCGGGGTTCTTTGTGCAGTCCCTTTAACAATTCCCATAATATGAGCAGTAAGCTTGCCATTTCTGCTGAAATTCTTTCAGTGGTCTTCTGTTTATATAATTAGTTTTGCCAGTGTTGCATATTCAGCTAGTTTTTCTTGCCAGACCTCTGTTGTAGGACATTCTTCTGTCTTCCATTTCATTGCAAATGTTACTCTGCAGCTGTCAACATTTATCTAAGTAGGTCTTGTGAAGTTCCTTCTCTATTATCTGGCAGGATTCCCAATAACATAGTCTCTGGTTTCCCTGGGAATCTGGTTTTTAAAATAATTTGGATCTCTTCATGGATATTTTCCCGGTATCTTTTTGTCTTGATGCAAGTCCACCACATATGATTAAAAGTACCATCTACTTTATTTCAGAACTACATTCTATATGGGAAAGCTTAGAGATAGGTATAGGGTACTAGTCTAACTTACTAGGATGAATGCTGATGGTGAGAGGGTAGGGTTGCCAAGTGGAACTTACCTTGGCGGTGGGGGACTCCTGGGTGGATCCCGGAGTGCGCGCGCCGCACACACATCACCAGGAAGTGACGTTATGACACTGGGTACGCTGGGGGCGGGGCCACGACCATACAAGGGAAAACCATAGAGTTTTCCCTTGTATGGCCGTGGCCCCGCCCCCAGCATGCCCACGTCACTTCTGGGTGATGCGCACGTTGGGGAGGAGTTCCCCCCGGGGCCCGATCCGGCGGCGCCTGGGAACGGGCCTCTGGGGCGTGGGGTTCCCCGCCCCCCGGGGGGACTTGGGATCCCTATGAGAGGGCCATCTGCATCATGGTGCCAAGATGGAGACAGCGTGTCCTTCCTCTTGGTATGTGCAAAGAGAAGTGCATTGTGGGAGAACAGGAACAGAAGGAGGAAGTTCCCTGAGAGTAGCATTCTACATATCAAAGGGGGCGGTGGCAGAAAACACAGGAAGAAAACCTAGAGTCTGCCTCTCTAGCTATCTGACTCTCTTGCCAGTAGCCTGGAGACTGAAGCAGGGAACAGCATCCAGCTGTTCACTTCAAATATGATCTGGAGCACGTTTGCAGGTCTCTTCTGCCATGGCACCAGTGGCTGTCAAACCTTGCTTTGCTTTGGTTGCCATAGTTATTGGGGGGGAGGGAATTCCTGCGGGGAGGGGGGGTTGAGTGAATGAATGAGAGAATGGGACCTTTGCCTCTAGAAGCCATAACTTTCCTCCTTTCCATTTCCATGGGGAAGGTGTCCTTGAAAGATTCTCTGTACCAGCTTGAATGGATAACCAAAACATGTATCTTCATTTGGTTGGGATGGCAACGTTAGGTATGCATGGGGGAAAGAAGGGGCTTTTATTCAAATTATATTAAGCTTGTACCCGCCAAAAGTCTTCAGTTCTAACACAGTGGCTTTTTGGATCTTGTATACATCTCAATGGCAGATTAGATAATACTCTAACAGCAGAAAGTGAAGAGGACCTAAAGAGCCTCTTGCCCAGAGTAAAAGAGGAGAGCGCAAAAGTGGGCTTGAAGCTCAACATAAAAAAAACTAAGATCATGGCATCCGGCCCCATCACTCCTTGGCAAATAGAAGGGGAAGTCGTGGAAGTAGTGACAGACGTCACGTTCCTGGGATCCCAGATCACCGCAGACTGTGACAGCAGCCATGAAATCAAAAGACGCCTGCTCCTTGGGAGGAAAGCGATGGCGAACCTAAACAGCATGATAAGAAGTAGAGACATCACCCTGCCAACAAAAGTCCGCATGGTCAAAGCAATGGTATTCCCAGGAGTCATGTATAGCTGCAAGAGTTGGACCATAAGGAAGGCTGAGCACCGAAGAATAGATTCTTTTGAACTATGGTGCTGGAGAAGACTCTTGAGAGTCCCTTGGACTGCAAGAAGATCAAATCAGTCAATCCTGAAAGAAATCAACCCTGACTGTTCCCTGGAAGGCCAGATAATGAAACTGAAGCTCAAATACTTTGGCCACCCAATGAGAAGGGAGCACTCCCTGGAGAAGACCCTGATGCTGGGAAAGATTGAAGGTCAAAGAAGACGGGGACGGCAAAGGATGAGATGGTTAGACAGTGTCATCGATGCAAAGAACATGAAATTGAGCCAACTTCAGAGGACGGCGGAAGACAGGAGGGCCTGGCAGGAGCTGGTCCATGGGGTCGCGAAGAGTCGGACTCGACTGTGCGACTGAACAACAACAAAAATACATCTCAATAAACTGATCACTGTCAAGAGAGAGTTGTTGAGTGCAACTGGACTGGGAGTCTGACAGTGGCAAAGGAAGAGTACTTTCTGATGTGTCTGCCTAGCACTGTCCAGTGAAGCCGTTTCTACCAGCAGACTCCTTGCTGGGGGCGGCATCGCAGGATGATTATTATTCATCGGCTATTCAGCTCAGCACTTTGTTGATGAAATCGCTTCCATCCAATATGACTTTGACACCAACCTGGATACAGCAGTTATTGGTTTCTTGTCTCATTACCAACGGTGATTTCTCCATGCCTATTACCCCTCTGCATATCGTACCTAATCCAATCATGCCTACTATTGTCATTTTGGTTGCAATGCTATTCTCTTGCTATTGTTTCATTTGCAGCTTTTCATATTTAACATATTTTACCTGCTATGGTTTCTAGTGCTGTTGCTGTGGTTTACTGGATTTTATAGTTATTTGGATCTTAGGAGTTAGGTTTTCAAATTCTGTTCCATAGGGTTGCCAAGTCAGAAACTTACCGCAGTGGGGGACTCCCGGCCGGTGTCTGGAGCATGCGTGTGCGTCGCATCCAAGTCACCCGGAAGTGACGTGGGTACACCGGGCACGCTGGGGGCGGGGCCAGGACCATCCGAGGGAAAAGCATAGAGTTTTCCCTTGGATTACCGTGGCCCCGCCCCCAGCGTGCCCGGTGTACCCACGTCACTTCCGGGTGACTTGGATGCGACGCACACGCATGCTCCAGACACCGGCCGGGAGTCCCCCACTGCGGTAAGTTTCTGACTTGGCAGCCCTATGGAACAGAATTTGAAAACCTAACTCCTAAGATCCAAATAACTATAAAATCCAGTAAACCACAGCAACAGCACTAGAAACCATAGCAGGTAAAATATGTTAAATATGAAAAGCTGCAAATGAAACAATAGCAAGAGAATAGCATTGCAACCAAAAGAACGGGGCTCTAGGGCGGGGATTTCCCCGCCCCCCGGGGGGACATGGCAAGCCTACTGTTCTGTCAAAAAGTGGTATAAATGGTGTGGGTGGGGAGAACATAAGAGAAACTATGTTGGATCAGGCCAATGGCCCATCCAGTCCAGCGCTCAGTGTCACACAGTGGCCAAAATCATCAGGAGGTCCATCAGGACGTCCACCAGCAGAGCCAGAACGCCAGAAGCACTGTTGTCCCCCAAGCACCAAGAATACAGAGGCTCACTGCCCCAGACATAGTGTTCCATCTATACCTTGAGGCTAATAGCCACTGATGGACCACTGATCCATATGTTTCTCCAATCCCTTCTTGAAGAAGCCCTCTATGCTTGTAGCCACCACCACTTCCTGAGGCAGTGAATTCCATGTGGTAACTACTCTCTCTGTGAAGAAGTACTTCCTTTCATCTGTTCTAAGTTTACTGCTCATTAATTTCATTAAGTAGCCACAAGTTCTTGTCTTGTGAGAAAGGGAGAAAAGTACTTCTATCTCTACACTCTCTATCCCATGTAAACCTCTATCATGTAGTGTTGCCAGCCTCCAGGTCGGGCCTGGAGATCTCCCGCTTTTACCACTGATCTCCAGCTGACAGAGACCAGCTCCCCTGGAGAAAATGGCTGCTTTGAAGGGGGGACTCTGTGGCACTGGACCATGCTGATGCCCCTCCCCTCCCCAAACCCTGCCCTCTTCCGGACTGTAGTGTATTCAAAGCTGCCTTGAATGCATGATATGTTGTGAAACATCTAATTGAAGTGTAATGTAAAGCTTCGTCCTGCTTGTTGTTGTTGTTCAGTCGCACATCTTGCAGTCCAAGGGACTCTCAAGAGTCTCCTCCAGCACCATAGTTCAAAAGCATCTATTCTTCGGCGCTCGGCCTTCCTTATCGTCCAACTCTCGCAGCCATACATGACTACTGGGAATACCATTGCTTTGACCATGCGGACTTTTGTTGGCAGGGTGATGTCTCTACTTTTTATCATGCTGTTTAGGTTCGCCATCGCTTTCCTCCCAAGGAGCAGGCGTCTTTTAATTTCATGGCTGCAGTCACAGTCTGTGGTGATCTGGGATCCCAGGAACGTGAAGTCTGTCACTACTTCCACGACTTCCCCTTCTATTTGCCAAGGGGTGATGGGGCGGTGACCACAACTATACAAAGTATTCCAAATGAGGCCGCACCATTGATTTATACAGGGCCATTATCATACTGGCTGATTTGCTTTCAATCCCCTTCCTAATAACCCATCATCATCATCATCATCTCATAAACAATTAGATTGAAAGAGATACGATCATTGTGAAAACAAACCCTTGAACCCAAATTTGTATTGCAATAGGAGGAAGAAATACTGTTGGCAAATAATAATTGGAAGTGCAAACCTAAGCAGGTCTTTCAACATTTATTATATGTAGTAATAACAAAAATAAAACAAGAATATTAAATTATTTAATTGGGTATTATATTATGTGGTGTCATTTCCAACCCATGGCAATCCTATGAATTAATGTCCTCCATCAACAGCCTTGTTCAGATCTTGCCAACCGAGGGCCATGGCTTGACTGCGTCCTTCCATCTCATGGTGGGTTTTCCTCCTTTCCTGCTGTCTTCAACTTTCCAAGCACCATTGTCCTTTCTTGTCCTTGCAAGATGTGTAGGGTTGCCAACCTCCAGGTGGGGCCTGGAGACCCCCCCACTTTTACAACTGATCTCCAGCTGACAGAAATCAGCTCCCCTGGAGAAAATGGCTGCTTTGAAGGATGGACTCCATGGCAGGGGTGTCAAACATGTGGCCCGGGGGCTGGATCAGGCCCCCAGTGCAACTGGCCATCTCCTGCTTCCAGTTCTGCTGCTGCATCATCGCTTGCTTTGCCAGACTCTCTTAATCACGTAGCCATTTCATGTTTTAGCCTGGGTCCTAGACTCAGAACTCTGAGCATGAGATTTCTGTGGCGAATGTCAATAAATCAAAAGTAGGTTTGCAGCTCACAGAGCTAATGTTTTAAGAGCCAGTTTGGTGTCGTGGTTAAGTG
>NW_015164221.1:285329-374343 GCF_001447785.1 Gekko japonicus
AACCGTGGTGTATGATGTGACCAAAATAATAATAATAATAATATACTTTATTGTCATTGTACATAGTACAACGAAATTAAGGTGCAATCATTCGGTGATCTACAAGCATACTCACATACACTCACACAACCATTAGGGTTCACATTGCAACTTAACCACCAATGTCACCCAAATTCCAATTCATACAGCATTTAAAGCAATAATAGCTCTCGAATAAAAACTGTTTTTTAATCTGTTTGTCCTTTTTTTGATTGTCCTATATCAAAATTAATCACAACGAAACAATTATAAGATGACATTCCTATTATTACTGTTAGGTAACGTGATTTCTTCCACTGTTACAAGGAAAACAACTGACAGACACCAGCCACTCGTTTATTTATTACACTAGATAAGTAACGAAGGAGCTCCCAAGGGGGGGGGCGACTCTCATACGGCGCACGCGCACATAACCCTTCCTCCCATCCCTGCGCGTCATAACCCCCAACGCTTTACGAGCAAAAGGTCCAGAGGTGGGCATCATCGGCTCCGATCACAGGACGGCATCTACGCACGCGCAACAGATCGGGTCAACCACCCGCTTCTCCCGCGTCCTCCCCCGACGTCACATCCGCTCCCTTCTTCCTGCTCCCCCGCCCGAGCGTTTTTCGCTGCGCCGCGCGTGACGCCATCAGCGCCCGGCCGGAAGCGGAAGGAGTGTTTGGTTTCGTTCCCACCGGCGGCTGAGATCCTTTTGCGGAAGTAGCTCCAGGCCTGGTCCTTTCCCCCCCCCCTCTTCGGATCCCCCCGACCGCTCTAGGGCTGAGGGCGGCCGGCTTTCTTTCAGTCACGACTCTTTCCTCCGCGTGGCCGGGCGGCCGCCTCAGAGACGTCGCTCCCCAGCTTCCTGGTCCCGCTTCAGCCCCCGCCCATCATGGCGGCCACGTCTAACCTGCAGGTGGGCGGTTAGCTCTGGAATTCGCTGCCCCGAGATCTGAGGCTTCGGTCGCTTCCGGGAAGAAGGTTAGGCAGGCCCAGGCACCCACCCTGTCAGAAGCTTAGGAGAGCTCTAAAGTATTTTGTTGCTGTTCAGTCGAGTCCGACTCTTCGCGAGTCCAGTGTTCCCTCTAAGCTGAGTGAGTGTGAGCCAGCTCACAGTTTTTTAGCCTCCAGCTCACAGATTTTTGTCTCCGCTCAGGAAGGAGGGCTCCAGATCAAACTAATTTATATGGTTGCCAGATCGCTGGCTCACAGCTTTAATGCCAGTTGCTCACAAAGTAGAATTTTTGCACACAAGACTCCACAGCTTAGAGGGACCATTGTTCGCGACCCCATGGATCATCTCCCGCCAGGCCCTCCTGTCTTCCGCCGTCCTCTGAAGTTGGCTGAACTTCATGTTCGTTGCATCTATGACACTGTCCAACCATCTCATCCTTTGCTGTCCCCATCTTCTTTGACCTTCAATCTTTCCCAGCATCAGGGTCTTCTCCAGTGAGTGCTCCCTTCTCATTGGGTGGCCAAAGTATTTGAGCTTCAGTTTCATTATCTGGCCTTCCAGGGAACAGTCAGGGTTGATTTCTTTTAGGATTGACTGATTTGATCTCCTTGCAGTCCAAGGGACTCTCAAGGGTCTTCTCCAGCACCATAGCTCAAAAGAATCTATTCTTCGGCGCTTGGCCTTAAGTATAATAACTCTTAAGTATAATAACCTTTATTTACTCGTCTTTCTCCCTGTTGTGGGCTCGAAAACCGCTTACCACCTTCTCTTCTCCGTTTTATCCTCACAACAACCCTCTGAGGTAGGTCAGGGTGAGAGAGTGTGACGAGCCCAAAGTTGTCCGGCAGGTTCCCACGTAGGTTCGCCAGGCCCCTCCCGGCCACAGGTGTGTGGAAGGGGTAGGGTGACCAGCTCCAGGTTGGGAAGCCCCTGGAGATTTGGGAGTGGAGCCTGGGGCGGTGAGGGGAGGGCCTTCAGTGGGGTGCGTTGCCATGGAGTCCAGGCTCCAGTGCAGCCATTCTCTTCAGGGGAGCTGATCTCTGTAGCCTGGAGATGAGTTGTCATCCCGGGGTATCCCCAGGTCCTGCCTGGAGGCTGGCATCCCTGCTTCCATGGCCCAAGTGGGGATTTGCACCAGGAACCCCAAGATTATAGTCCAACCCTTTAACCACTACACCACACTGGCTCCTTTACGTTAAGAAAAATGACATACATTTTTATTCTGCTCTTCCTTAGAAGAGTTCAGGGCACCGGATCTCTGTCCTATCCTTACTCCACAGTGCTCAGGTCAGGTTCTCCTGTTTTATCCTCTTCTGCAACCTCATGACGTGGGCTAGGTGGAGGAGGGAGGAGAGGCTGCTCCAACCTCAGCCAGTCCTGGCCTGCACTTTGGCAACCACACCAAACAGTGGTGCAACAGCCACATTAGGGAACGCAGACTTCTTGTGTTCCCCTGGCATTTTCCAACAGACTAGATGAAGGATGGGAAGCAAGTGCTTAAGGCATGATGGGGAAACATTTGTTCTCTTTTTACACTAGGGGATGGGGGCTAGTAATACTGTATTCTTTTTGTGAGATTCTTAGAAGCATCTTGGGTGAGTACTATTACAGAGTACTCTGTAACTGGCTCAGTGGTGGAGGATTTGATTTGTGTGCAGAATGTCCCAGGTTTGGTCCCTGGCAGCTCCAGTCAAACAGATCAGGTTGCAGGTGATATGAGAGAGTTTTTCTTCCAACCCTGGAGAGCTGTTGCCAGTCGGTAGACAATACTGACCTCGATAGCCCTGTTATTCTAACACGGCATAAGGTAGCTTCAGTTTGCCAGTTTGGTGTAGTGGTTAAGTGCACAGACTCTAATCTGGGAGAACCGGGTTTGATTCCCTACTCCTCCACTTGCACCTGCTGGAAGACCTTGGGCAAGCTGTAGTTCTGATAAGAGCTGTCCTTGAAAAAGAGCAGTTTCTGTCACTCAGCCTCACCTACCTTACGGGGTGTCTGTTGTGGGGAGGGGGAGGGAAAGGAGTTTGTAAGCTGCTCTGAGACTCCTTTGGGTAGTGAAGGGCGGGGTATAAATCCAATCTCTTCTTCTTCTTCATGTGTGTAGTGCTGAACTAGATGGACACTGATCCAGCAAGTCAGTGTATCCATTCTTAAGAGTTCTGACAATGCTCATTATTAGTGAGAAGGCCATAATTAATTTAAAATACCAATAACTACTTCCAGTCTTAATGGGTGGGACACTTATGCAGGATTGTGACTTCAAGAAAAGAATTTGGGTGCACGTCAAGTTGAGATCAGGGAGAAATATCAACTGAAAATTGAGGCCTGATGGTAGCAGTTGTGCCATAACAATGAAATGGCAGCCAATAACACATTGCTCCTAGTTGAAGTCAAGTAAGCTACTCGGGGACAGTGAAGAAAAGTTCTCGCACGGACCTAAGGAGCTCAGAAGAGTGTAGCTTCCTGATGAAGCCAAAAAGATGATCATTAGAATGTAAGAAGAGCCCTGCCAGTGGATCAGACCAAAGGTCCATCTAGTCCAGCATCCTGTCTCACACAGTGGCCAACCAGGTCTTCTGGAGGGCCAACAACAGGGCATAGAGGCTGAGGCGTTTCCCTGATGTTGCCTCCTGGCACTGTGATTCAGAAGTTGATGGCTTCTGAACGGGGAGGTTCCCTTTAGTTGCTATGACTAGTAGCCATTGATAGCCTTATCCTCCATGAATCTGTCTAATCCCCATTTAAAGCTGTTTATTCCTGTGGCCGTCACTACATCCTCTGGCAGCGAGTTCCACATTTTAAACACTCGCTGTGTAAAGAGGTATTTCCTTTTGTCTGTCCTGAATCTTACTGCCAATCAGCTTCCTTGGATGCCCTCGAGTTCTAATGGTTTGGGAGAGAGATAAAAGTTTTCTTTGTCAACTGTCCACCCCATGCATAATTTTATAAGCCTCTCTCATGTCCCCCTTAGTCATCTCTTTTCTGAACTGAAAAGTCCCGGACTCTTCAGCCTTTTGTCGTAGAGAAGGTGCTCCAACTAACATCATTTTGGTTGCTGTCTTCTGTATTTTCCCCACCTTTGTGATGTCCTTTTTGAGAGATGATAACCAGAACTGTGCATAGTGTTCCAAACAAGGCCGCACCATAGCTCTAAACAGGGACATGATATATTGGCCATTTTATGTTCCATCACTTTCCTAATAATCTCTAAAGTAAAGTCTGCCTTTTCACCACTGCGTTGGCTAGGGGGTGCTGGTGCACAGAATTTTAGTTACAGCTCAGGGATTTTAAGCTTCTGCTCACACTGAGGCATTGGAAATGATGGAGAATGGGGGCATCTCCTTCTGGTGTCTATAGAATTGGACCCCCAGGTCCAATCTTTTTTAAACTTGGGGGTTGGATCAGTTCTCCATTATAGCCTGTGGGGCCCACTGACTATAATGGTCCCCATTGGCTATAATGGAACTGAAAAAAATGATATTGTTTTTTGCACACCTTTCAGTATGATTTGTAAGCTGCCTTGAGTCACAGGGGAAAGTGGGATATAATTATATGAATAAATACGTAGTTTGGGCAGGTTGATGACATTTAAGCAACTTTCTGTTTGTTAGGTTAGGCAGGGTTCTGGCATTGATTGTTCCACCTCTGTTATACTTGACCTGTAAATTTGTCATATTTCACTAAACAAAACCCCAAAGTAGACTGCAAGAGGTTTTCCCTCCTAAGTGCTGGTATGTTTTCTAAGGCTCAGTGCGGGGTGGCAGTCCAAGGCCAGGTCTACCAATATAGTGGACTGTGTCAGCGAGACCTGTTCTCCGGAGGCCAGGTCTATCAACATAGTGGAAAGGGTGGGTAGACCTGTTCTCTCTGAAGACCAGGGGTCATTTCGTAGAAAAAGAGCTAGGGGAACTCATTAGCATAACTCATTAGCATATGCCACACCCCCTGACATAAGGGGCCCGGCGGTGGACCTGCAAGGCCAGCGGGAGTGCGGGCAGGGGTGGGGAGAGGCGAGGAGGAAACAACTTTCCCTCTTCTCCTGCCTCCTCCTGGCTGAATGAGGGCTGGAAGCGGGGCGGCTGGAAGCAGGGGGCGGGGCTTCATCATGTGCCCCGCCCCCTGCACCTCACCCGGGGGAACTGCGTTCCTCCGCGTTCCCCCCCGAAATGACCTCTGCTGAAGACCTTGGGTTCTGATATCAGAGAGTCAACGTGGAATGTTTATTTCAAGAGTTGATAAGTGGAAATTGATAAGAATTGTAATTACTACACACTCAGATAAAGCAATCCTTGTGAAATGGATATTTTTATTGTGCAAAAGTCATTGCATGTGAGCGATAAAAGAAGAGAGTTTCCCACAGAATCATATAATTATTATCGTAAACTATTTTGCATATATATCATTATTGACTCTTCGTTATTTTTGTCACGGATGTTTTGTTTGGATTTCCAACCCTGAGAGGTAGGCTAGTCTGAGAGAGTATGACTGATCCAAGATAGCCAGAAAGCTAGATGGGGATTTTACCTTGCATCCTCCCAGTTTTAGTGCCCCACTCAAATTCTAATACCATGGGAAAGCTCATTTTCTTCACTCTGGCTATGTAACCCAGAGTATTCCTCTAACCCTTGTAGAATGCACAGGAACGGAGTTCTGGCTGGCTTCAGAGTTGGCCATGCCCACTACAGCCCAAACCTCTGCATGCATGGCTACAGAGGGAAGGCCTGGAGAGCGAAATGTTAAGTTATATGTCAGATAGTTAAGTTATAAATAATGCATTGTATGTTGTTTACACCACTAAAAGAAGTGATAGGCCTATAAATTCTGCATATATTTCTGTTTTCCCCAACATTTCTGTAATTTTTTTCTCTGTGGCTTCAGAATTTCCAGAAATTTCACATCTGTCTGTGTTACCCATGACTCCTTCCCCTTTTTGCAATCATGTGTACGTCATTAGTTTCTCAGGCCTCCCTCAGAACATCTTGTATACTGTGGGGGTCAGTCTTGCAAAATTCTCTTCTGCCTGCAGATTCTCACCGAGGGCCACATGTAATTTTGCTTGTACACGTCCACTGTTTACATCAAGTTTTTAAATTTCCTTACAAGACATATAACTAGGAAAAAAAAAACATTGTGTAGCACTGTTCCAACCCAACTCACCAATTAATTATAGTCTGTCAGCTGTAGTGATTTGTTCTCGTGTTTTCTCATTATTATAGTAATTTGGTTTAATTTGATGGGACATCAGTAGAGTGATTTATTATTTTTCCAGTCCCTGAATGGATGTGTTATTTTTATATTTGGAAGAATAAAAGGGTTTCTTGTGCAGCCTCAGACCATAGATGGACATTTCTATAGCTTCTCTATAATGGTTTATTACGTAGTTTGTGCTTTTAGTACCCACTTGTCCTGGATCACTAATTCCCTGACTTTTAAAGCTTCCTATACCTCATTTTTTAAAAAAAAAATAATAATTTTACGGCCTTTTTTAAAGGGATATCTGCCATACTTATTTTATATACACACAGCAGTTGAAACACTACTAATGCTTACAAGCCATTGAGAAAGATGACCAGCAGCTTTGCTCCACCATCTCCACAGTAGCACGGGATGCATGTATATCATGTAACACGGGCAATGTTTTTTTAAAGGTGAAATTACTACAAAATCCCCTAAACTTTAATATGGCTCAAGATTTCCCCCTACAGCATCTGGGATGTTGGACCCCTGGGGTTTACATCAGAATCAGTCATTCCCTCCCATTCCACATTGGACTACCTTACCAAACTTTTTAAAAAATTAAAACAAAAGAAAGCATGTTTGGACAGGACCAACTGTTTGTCAGGGTACTTTAAGGTCGTTAATAGTTGCTTGGCGGGAGGGACTGATAGTCTGGTAATTTTCTGATTGGTAGCATTAGCCTTTGGCAGCAGAGATGGGACTTTACAATGGATTGGCTAAAGCAGCTGGTCAGTCTTAGAGGGGAGGCTGGCTTAGATTCCAATATCCATAGATGTCTAGGAGTTTTGGATCTGTTTTCATCACTGTTGGACCCACATGAATTTGGTTACCATAGGGTGGTGCTTTTTGGAATTGAGATATACTAGAAGTTTTATCCAATGCAGGTTTACCCTCATCCCCATTTTTGCTTTGTGTTGTTTTTTTTACAGAAAGCTATAGACATTGCTAGCAAAGCAGCGCAAGAGGACAAAGCAGGCAACTTCGAGGAAGCCCTCCACTTGTATCAGCATGCTGTGCAGTATTTCCTCCATGTTGTCAAATGTAAGAATCGCTGTACTAAATATGAAAAGCTTTATTTGGTTGGTTAATAATCTTAATGTTCTTGGTCGTTAATGCCACCTCACGTCCAGGGAGATAAGGCAATATAAAAATGTTTTAAATAAATGAATAAAATGTTGGTTGTTCATTTATATCGCCCTTCCTTCGTGGAGCTAGAGCTGACCTGTGTAGAATTCCCAGGAGGTCCCCCCCAGGTAGGCAGTGGCCAGGCTTTTAGCTGTCCAGTAAGGCTCCCACATCCTACGCTCTCGAACCCTCTCCTGGGGCTCAAATAAGACATTGTGGCGTTGATGTATTCAGGGCTTTAATAAAACTCTATAATTCTGTAGGTTTGTGCAAGAAATCCATGTGTCGACCAAAGTCTTGCTATGATGAAAGACTAAAGATTTCTGCTAGGAGCAGGAGACCTCTACCGTTCTGACTTTCAGATTATAGAAATTCTCAGAATGCTTAGTTGAAGCAAACCTGTAGAATTTAAGAACTCGTATCATGGTGCTGGAGAAGACTCTTGAGAGTCCCTTGGACTGCAAGAAGATCAAATCAGTCCATCCTAAAAGAAATCAACCCTGACTGTTCCCTGGAAGGCCAGATAATGAAACTGAAGCTCAAATACTTTGGCCACCCAATGAGAAGGGAGCACTCCCTGGAGAAGACCCTGATGCTGGGAAAGATTGAAGGTCAAAGAAGACGGGGACGGCAAAGGATGATATGGTTAGATAGTGTCATAGATGCAACGAACATGAAATTGAGCCAACTTCAGAGGACGGCGGAAGACAGGAGGGCCTGGTGTGATCTGGTCCATGGGGTCGCGAAGAGTCGGACTCGACTGTGCGACTGAACAACAACAATCATGGTTAGCATGTTGGAGGACTGAGACCAGGAAGAACCACTCAAGGATGACATTCACCGCGTGGTTTTGGATCAGTTGCTCTAACCCTATCTCACAGAATAGCTCTGAATGCGGAAATAGAAGAGAAGGTGTATAATGCATGGTGCCCTGAGCTCCCTGGGGGGAGGGCTGGGTCAAAATGAGATAGAATAAAAATTGTGTTTCGAGGGAGACCTTATCTTAAAACTGTATTACTACATTAGACAGAAAGCTTTGTAGATCCCTCTGCCCGGCTCCCAGCTGTGAAAGTGGGTCAGACCTCCTTGTTTTCTTTGTGTGCAATCTTTTATCTACTCTCTTGGCAAGTGCGATCTGGAAATCTTTGTTGGGGGGGGGGCACCTTTCCTCTTTTCTTTGCTTGAATGGCTGGTTAGTCGTACCCCAAATGGTTTCTAGGTGTGATTTAAACCAAGGTACGGGATTTGAGTGTTCGACCGCTTTTGAATCGTCTGCCCATTGATGCACTACCTGTTGATGCACTAGACAACGACGATTAGACAACAGGTACAATTTTTGAGGCTTTTTTTTAAAGAAAGAAAAGATGCAACTCATGATTTTCTCATTCCCAGATGAGGCACAGGGCGACAAAGCAAAACAAAGTATCAGAGCAAAGTGTACTGAGTATCTGGACAGAGCAGAAAAGCTGAAGGAGTATTTGAAAAAGAAAGAAAAGGCGGCTCCAAAGCCAGTGAAAGAATCTGGTCCAGCTGATGAGAAGGGGTATGTTAATTTCACTTATTCCAGCATTTTCCCAATTTGCTTACCTATTTCAGCGCCTTGAGTGGCGATAGAACATTACTTGAAAGATTCGTCTTAGGGTAAGGCATACTTTTTGGTGTGTTCTGGCTTTAACTTACATTCTGTATTGTGTTCTCAGGACTGATGGTGATTATGGTTTTTCCTGACACTTCCAGATACGTTGCTGTTTCATCAACACTTTTCTTTACATTGCTCAGGGATCTGTTCAGGCATTATGTCCCAGGAACAATTCTCAACCTGGTATGATACTTGCAGGCCCACCATGATAAACTGATGGGCTGTGCCACATTTATTTGAAGATGACATCTGTCATTCATTCTGGGGACAGATTAGATTTCAGGGCGGCTGTATTTCAGAATGGGTACAGCCCACTCGCCTTTTGTTATGATGAGAATAAGGGGTGCTCTCGAATTCAAGGTTCCTCCCCTCCACGAATGCCCAAGGTTTCATATTATTAAATTCATATGCCACCTCTTGCTGCCAAGCAGTCTCAAAGTGGCTAACTAAAATATTAACAGACAATCATTAAAAACATAATAACTAAACTAAAAGGCAGCCCACATAAACAAACTTGACTAACGAAAAGCTAAATGGAAGAGCTCTGGTTTGCAGGCCCTGCGGAACTTAGATAAGTCCTGCAGGCAACACTCCCTCTAAGCTGTGGAGTCTTGTGAGCAAAAATTCTACTTGGTGAGCTGCTGGCATTAAAGTTGTGAGCGAGCGATTTGGCTACTGCATAAATTAGTTTGCTCTGGAGCCATCCTTCCTGAGCGAAGGCAAGAATGTGTGAGCCGGAGGCTGAAAAACCGTGAGCTAGCTCACACTAACTCAGCTTAGAGGGAACACTGCCTGCATAACATCTGACAGCTGGTTCCACCAGGAGGGGGCCACCACAAAGAAGGCCCTCATCCTGGTAGATGCCAGGCAAACATCCCAGGGGCCAGGCACCATAAGCAGGTTGTGGGTTGAACAACACATATTCCGGGTGGCGGGGACACGTCTGAAGAGGTGGTCTGCCAGCCGTGAAGATCCTAGACTGTTTAGGGCTTTAAAGGTGATCACCAGCACTTTGAATTTGACCCAGAACTCAGTCGACAGCCAGAGTTCAGCTGTTTCAAGGCAAGATCTCTCCAAGAAGAGTCTGTCAGCAGTGTTGTCGCTGCTTTCTGGACTGCCTGTAATTTCTGGGGAGCCTTCGGGGCAACCCTACATCAAGCGCATTACAGTAGTCTATGCGGGAGATGACCGTGGTATGAATGGTCCAAAATTAAGATCTTCATCCCTGTAGCAGGAGCTTTCTTAGCTGTAAGCATCGGAATACTTACTCAGTAAAGGTAAAGGTTCCCTTGCTCGAAAGCCAGTCGAATCCGACTCTAGGGATGCGGTGCTCATCTCCGTTTCCAAGCCGAAGAGCCAGCGCTGTCCGAAGACGTTTCCGTGGTCATGTGGCCGGCATGACTAGACACCGAGGCGCGCGGAACGCTGTTACCTTCCCACCAAAGTGGTACTTATTTATCTACTTGCAATTTCTTGCTTTCGAACTGCTAGGTTGGCAAGAGCTGGGGCCAGAGACGGGAGCTCACTCCGTCATGCGGCAACCCGGGTCTCGAACTGCTGAACTACTGACCTTCCACAGCCTGCAGTTCAGCGTCAATCAAACTTGCCTTACTCAGCACGTTGAAGAGAGGGGCTCCAAGGACTTTTGTTTTACTGTGTGCATTTGGTACAAATATATGACGTTTCTGCTTTTTACAGTCCATATCTGTGGTGCTGAGACTTTTCCCGTTCTTTGTATTTCATGAACTTTGATTCCAAATTAGGAACGACAGTGATGGGGAAGGAGAGTCAGATGACCCTGAGAAAAAGAAGTTGCAGAACCAACTACAAGGTAGTTTCACGTCAAGCTCTTTGTGTCTTTACCAGAGTCGTTCTCTCAGACGATCAGGCTGAACATCACATATGGGGGTCTAGAAAGTAACATTATCTGGAGGGTTTTTAAAAAAATGCTTGTTATGCTGCACCCTATGAACAGAGCATATTATCAAAATGATAGCTGGGCCGAATTTAGTCCTGTAAAGCCTTGGAGATGAAAAGGTAGTTTTCAGAGGGTGTGTGCTGAGCTCCTCTGAAACAAAAACAGAATAATTTGGGGTGGGTGGGAGGCAGGCCAGTGTTTTGCTTCTCCTGCTGTTTTTGTGCTCTCCCCCCCCCCCCCCCGCGGGGGGCCCCGCCCCCCCCTGCCGCTCCTGCTGATCACAGTAAGCAAGATGACTGGTCAGATTTGTCTGGGTACATCACACAGAATAAAGGAAGCTGTATTGAAGTGAAGAAGAAGTACTTCTTCACCCAAAGAGTGATTAACACATGGAATTAACTGCCACAGGAAGTGGTGGCGGCTACAAGCACGGACGGCTTCAAAAGGGAATTAGATAGGCATATGGAGCAGAGGTCCATCAGTGGCTATTAGCCACAAGGTATAGATAGGGGCTCTGGGGCAAGTGATGCTCTGTCATCTTGGTGCTTGGGGGGGGGGGGTCAACAGTGGGAGGGCTTCTAATGTCCTGGCCCCACTGGTGGACCTCCTGATGGCACCTGGTATTTCTGGCCACTGTGTGATACAGAGTGTTGAACTGGATGGGCCTTTGGCCTGATCCAACATCGGCATCTCTTATGTTCTTATGCTGGATGGGGGGTGGGGGCAGGGTGTATGGAGACATACCCACTGCAAAGGCAATAAGACAACCTGCCATAAGGACATCTTTGTTGCTTCTTGGTAATGAAAGAAGCTTGGAAGAGCATGGCCCAGTTGCGTCAGCAATGCAACAATTGCCTCTGCAATCCCTCTCTCGCTGTTAGAAGCAGTAGAATCATCTATGTGGAAAGGCAGGGAGGATCATCTAGTTGGCTTGTTGATGTGGATATGCATTCCTTTCTCTCCCACCTCTGTTCATGAAAGATCACCTTGCTGGGCTCAGAAGGCTCTTTCACAGAAAATATTCCCTGTTTGAGCTCACCGCTAATCCATTCTTTGTCAATTTTTTTAACGTAACAAAAAGAAATGCGGGCATTATCGTTTATTAGATGAAATGTTGCAGCACATGTCTGCATTTGGGTCATATTAGTATATCTGTTGGCAATGCTGTGTAGCTTCATCACTTTAGACGCAAGCCTGCATTTTGCAAAATCCAAGTGCATGTAGAGGCCCTTCCTTTGTAAACAGGAATGGTTAGCTGTCCAGACTGTAATACGGATAGGACTTATGCGAGTTAGAAATCAGTAGAGATCTCTTTTCTCATTTGTCCATTTCTCGTTCTTTTGAGAACTTTTATGGCTGTTCTCCAGGGAGCCTGCATGAGGCAGTTAAAAAAAAGTAAGCAAAAGCTTAGCCACGGCATAAAAACACAGGGCACAGAACAGCTTAAAATGAATGTAACAGTTTTTGGACTGAAAGCACTCTATAGAATGGTGTGAAAAGATCAATCTCTTAATTATCATGCTAGTCAAATGGTGTATTTATTTCATGTTCTGGTGTGTGTGTTTCTTTAAATGTTTAGTGTGACTGCAGTAATGTAAGGAGAATGATAGAGGGAGATCAGTGTGATGTGATTGGCTGATGACAGAGTGTGGGAAGAGAGATGTCTCTACTAGGTTACTGTGTGTGTGTGTGTCTTGGGAGAAACAAGTGTGGAGAGTTTTGTGAGAGAGTCTGTATGGCAGAAGAAGCAAGTTGAGTCTATCCTGTGTGGATAAGACAAATGGTTTATCTTGTGTGCCTAAAACAAAGAGTTTCGCCTGTGTGGCTATAGATAAGAGAGAGAGCTTAGACTGTGTGTCTAAGGCTGTCAGAGTGGAGTTTTGGTGTTTGAGAGACTGTGTTTGATGCCAAGCTTTGCCAGTTATATTTACAAGTTCCTTTCTTCAATAACAGTTCAGAAATACCCAGAAACCTATTTTGTTCTTTTATAAATAAATCATTATTTGTTTAAACTTATCCCAGAAATCAGAACAGTCCTTCCTTAGGGCCACATAGTCTTCTGAAGTGCCCAGACCCTGGGTCATTCTACCAGAATTGAGAGATTTGGATTTTTTAATTCCTGGTGGCAGCAGAAATCTACCAAGTTCATGTACACAAGAGTGTGTTTTAAAGGAGAAACAGTCTCCCCAATAAGCAGGATGCCCCGAGTGGTATGTCACAGTCATACTGCATAGGACCAAGGCTAGTCCACCCAGGAGCATTTGGTGTATTTTTTTTGGGGGGGGGGATTTTTTTAGTATTTTCTGTGTGTGTCTGCACCTGGAAGTCATGTTGACCTCTGGTGACTGACCCCTACTGTGTGCCTGGAGGATATTCAGAGAGGTGGCTGAATAAAGCCTGCCTCTCTTCTCCCGACTTGCTATACCAAGGAGGTCTCCCATCTAAGCACTAACCACAGTCGACCCTGCTTAGCTTCTGAGATCTGACGAGATCGAGTTTGCCTGGACTATCCAGGTCAAGGCTGCCCAGGAGCATTTGAGTGGGACTCTTCCAATCACAGCTAGAGAGTCATGGGAGTCAGCAGATATGGAGCTCTGGCAAGACACAGCCTGTGCCCCCCCCCACCCCCCAACGTGTTCTCATTTTCACGTCTAAGGAGGAGTGGATCTTTCTCAACCCTCAACCGTCTTCTTTCACAGGCGCCATCGTCATGGAGCGGCCAAATGTCAACTGGAGCGATGTGGCTGGCTTAGAGGGAGCAAAGGAAGCGCTTAAAGAGGCAGTCATATTGCCTATTAAATTCCCACACCTTTTCACAGGTAAAAGCAGTTAAGGTCTATTTGGCTTGTTAGTTAATGGTCTTATTTTTGTCTTCTGCCCCCCCCCCAGGTGTTCAGTTCAATATTTTATGTCATAACTGTAACATGACGGTAGCAATATTAACATAATACAATATAATAGAATACCGTGTTTCCCCGAAAATAAGATATTGTCTTATATTTATTTTTTCTCAAGAAGACACACTAGGGCTTATTTTCAGGGGATGTCTTATTTTTATTAAGTATAATACAACAATCTACATTTATTCAAATACAGTTAAGTCATCTTCTGGAACATCGTCATAACTTTCATCACTAGGTCTTATCGGGGTAGGGCTTATACCACAAATGCATAGAAATCCTGCTAGGGCTTATTTTTTGGGTAGGTCTTATTTTCAGGGAAACAGGGTATAACCATAACACACTAATAATTAAGCCTCTCATAGTAGTCTGCTGCCTTTTGAGTAAAATCCTCAAGGGTCTGGGTGGCGTTAGGTTGTTCTGAAGCGGCTGTTAATGCAGGATGTGGAACAAAAGTTGTAGAGTGAGTTCAGTGGGAGGCTGGCGCAAATAAAGCAGGCGAGTGGTAATTCAGTCACGGAAGTGGCTGGCTTCCCGACATGTGCCTGTTTGTTTTCATGGAAAAGGTGATTACTCTTAATTACAGTCATTCTGCATACGTGCAGCGGTTGTGGTTACAGCAGATATTGCCACACTGTTGGCTTCGTTTAATATTCCAGCATGCCTTTGGACTGGTTCCTGCTGCAGTGTGTAGGAGTACCAGTCTTGATCTGTAGCACTTTTGCCACGTGTCCACGATACTGATATCGAAGGGCCGTGGTCTGACTGTTGGGTCACACAGGACAACCAGATGTTTCTGGTCGTCCTTGTGACAGGCGTAGGAGGTTGTGAAGGCTGTCTGCCAAACACGCTGTTGCAATTAAACTTAACACAAGCTGGCAATTGCATAGAGGTCCTCCAAGAAATTATTATAGGGCTGTTCTCGTAAGCCATTTAGAAGATGGTGAAAGGACTGGTGGGGGATAGTAGGGTGCATTGAACGAAGACGTTGCTGTAGGTAGGTTGAATTAGGACAACTGGGAAAGACGCTCTCTTCGGCACTTGAACTGTGTGTTTTGGTGAATGGGGGGGGTGCACGTGTGATGCTTCAGAAGTCTCTTAACCCCTCAGAGAGTATTTGGTCATTGAGTGTGTTGTTTCTTGCCGGCTCACGTGTAATTCTTATACATTGCCCAAGCAGACTCCTAAATGTACTTGGGGTGCTCAAGGCTCATGTCAGAAACCTGGGGAATTTGTCATCTCCACAGTCACCTCTGAATGTGGTTGGCAGACGCTTTGGGTCGGATCCAGCCAGCCTTTTCACTCCATCTCATCTGAGTCTCCTCTTTCCCCCAAGCCCTGCTTCCGTATGGCTTTTGTATATGCTGGCCTCCAGCATAGTCTTCTGGGCAGTCCTCCCTTTCTCGCCAGCAGAAATGCTGGTTGGACCCGGCCTGTTACCTGTACTGTCTGAACTACCTGTCTGCGTACTTGGGTTTCCATAGAGAGGGGATCCAGTGCTCTGAGCTCTAGTCTAGACAGATACATATGCAATTAGTTAAAAAGGTAAAGGTTCCCTTGCTCGAAAGCCAGTCGAGTCCGACTCTAGGGTTGCGGTGCTCATCTCCGTTTCAAAGCCGAAGAGCCAGCGCTGTCCGAAGACGTTTCCGTGGTCATGTGGCCGGCATGACTAAACACCAAGGAGCACGGAACGCTGTTACCTTCCCACCGAAGTGGTACCGATTTATCTACTTGCAATTTCTTGCTTTCAAACTGCTAGGTTGGCAGGAGCTGGAACTAGAGACGGGAGCTCACTCCGTCATGCGGCACCCGGGTCTCAAACTGCTGAACTACTGACCTTTCACAGCCTGCAGTTCAGCTTCTTAACCACTTGAGCCACCGCAGCTCCTATGCAATTAGTTATCCAACTCTGGGTAGGTGCTGGCAGAAATATAGTTTTCTGCTGAGGGATCCTTGGTGAAAAGTTGGCATAGATCGCCCGGTTTGGTACAACTTTTCAGATGCGTGTTCATCTCCCCGGAGACCCGTTCGAAAGCACCCTGTGTGAGGTTGGGGTTTTTTTAAATATGGGAAATGGCCCTTCAGTAGTTACTGGAGTAGGACTCTGCTTTGTATCCTACTCTGTACCAAGCTGAGTAGGGCAATTCACTTTTTAAAATACGCTTTTATGAATTAGAAACAGAAAAGATATGTTGGGATAGACTCAGCCAGCTTTTCTGCTGGTGGACAAGGAAGGAGGGGTCCTTTTCGATCGCCCAAAAAGACTATGCCTGGAATTGTGAACCCGCATGGACAAAAGTCATGTGCGATGGGACTGCCGTAAGGAGAGAACTTGGTTGAGTAAGTGGAAAAGATGGTTGGGTCCAGCCCACTATTGAGATACCAGTGGCCAGCAATGTTCCCTCTAAGCTGTGGTGTCTTGTGAGCAAAAATCCTACTCTGTGAGCTACTGGCATTAAAGTTGTGAGCAAGCGATTTGGCTACTGCATCAATTAGTTTGCTCTGGAGCCATCCCTTCCTGAGCTAAGACAAAAAAATCTGTGAGCCGGAGGCTAAAAAACTGTGAGCTAGCTCACACTAACTCAGCTTAGAGGGAACACTGGTGGCCAGTAAGGAATCTTAAGAACAGTCATAGAATGTGATAAGATCTGAAGGAGTAAATAGGTTGGACCATATGATACACTAATAGAACGCAGATATGTCCTTGTTCTAGCTGTTGGTACCAGCCACAATTAAATTGCATTGGCGTATGAAACTAGGTTGTTTCTGTATTCCCTCTTCACCTTACTTGTGCAGTTTGATCTTAAGGTTGGCCTGGCGGTTTGAACAGGCTTCCGTCTGCTGTGTCACCTGAGCGCAGTCAAGTCTGACGGAACCATGGAGTTTTTAAATCAAGCTCTGTGTTCGAGAAAAGAAGGCAGACACCAAAAACGTTATGAGCAGTGCTGGTGCAGTTAACTGCAGCTTGTCCTGATGTCTGATTTGCAGCCACTAATCCTAGCAGAAAACTCAAGTCTGGATACACTGAAATTTTCTTACTGCTAGCCTTTTCTCTGTGATGCAGTTACCTGTTTTCCAATGACTACAGCTGTTACGCTGATGGAACACATCTGTAATTTTCCGTCTTTTACTGTTGCTGCAATGCATATTCATAAAATTAACAAATAGATATGAAACTTGATGAAAAGGTTCAGTAAAACTGACCTCATTTTTTCCAGATGAATAAATTCAGTAAATTGAGCTATTTGAGCTACTTTCCTTGGCGTCCATTCAGAAATAGACTCGAGAAAAGTCCAGTGACAGGTCTTGGCAACTATGATCTTTGTGGCAGTCAGAAGATTCCAGGTCCTGCTTTTGTAACCTGTTCTGTTCCAAGCTGAGTAGGGCAATTCCATAAGCAATTTGTTTTCTCTTGGGTTTTTCTTTCAGGGAAGAGAACCCCTTGGAGAGGGATTCTTTTGTTTGGACCTCCGGGAACAGGAAAGTCATACTTGGCAAAAGCTGTTGCAACAGAAGCTAACAATTCTACTTTTTTCTCCGTGTCATCTTCTGACCTCGTCTCAAAATGGTTGGGGGAGAGTGAAAAGTAAGTATTTCACCTTGTTAATTCTTCAAACGTCAGAGGTTTTAAACTCTGAGCCTGCGTGTATACCTTAATTTATCTTATTTGTTTGCTTAAAGCATGTCGATGCTGCCTTTTGACCTGACTCAGAGTCCCCGAGGCAGTCCTCCTCCCCTTACTTTCTTCACTGTTATGTTCATACCATAAATAAAGGTTAATTTCTTGTTTTGTTTAACCCTATGTGCTGTGTGTCCTGGGGAACACATAAGTTAATATCTCAATATACATTTGTATTATAGGATATGAATAAATGTTGGCAGCATGTGAGTGGAACGATGTTTGAGGCCCAACCCCAATAACTGTGCGAGTGGTTATAAAAGGTGTTCTTTTGGTATCTGATGACGTACCAGACTCTTGATTGCAAAGAGTCGAGCCTTGGGAAATGCCTCATCGTTTGAACTATGACAATAAATTAAAATAGCTGCTCCTCAAAGATTGAACAAGTGCTGAATGCACAGGTTTTCTACCCTCAGATTAAATTATGCATTTCTAATTTTTTCTTTCATGATTACCTGATGTTAATTGGCACAGTTGTTTCTTTGGCTCAGCTCTGCACAGGAATTGCAGTGCTGTTCAGGTGTGGCCCACGTGTGTGAAACCTGGGATAGTAAGGGCTGTGGTGGGAATGGGATGAGGAGAAAGAAGAGCAGTTTAAAGGGGTTGGCTGGGCTGAGAGAAAGGGCAACAAGCGACAGTTGAACTTGGAGAATTCTATACCCCGCCTGCTTTACGATAATGCCAACTCTGTCAGCTATGCTGCCATGGGGGTTGGGATGTTCAGTCGGAGTCTGTGTAAATTGCTTTCGCATTCCTGTCTCTGCTTTGCACCGAAACGCTTATCTCTAAAGATGTGCAGGTGGGGGGGGGGTGTTGTCTGCCTTTCCAGGCAGCCGTGGGAGCCGGACAGTTCCCAGCTTTGCCTAGAAACAGTTTGCTGGCTTTAGCCCGCGCGCGGGAGGGTGCCTAATTGGCCAACGCAGCGGGGGGGGGGGGAGTTGCATACGAATGCCCTATATCTGCCATTCTTAACAGTGACTATGTTAATGCATCTATAGCTCTACAATAAAAGTATAACCTTTCCTGAAAGTGTGTACTCCATTGTTGGCTGTGGGTTCTGACACGCTCATGCATATAAATTCTGCTGTAGTGCAACTGCCAAGCATTTTGTTCTTCAGTTACATGTTTGAATTGCAGAGTTTCCTGGAATTTCTAGTTAATGGTATGTGAGTGATCAACGAAAAGCTTGAGTAAGAACGAAGAACCACATTATACAAGTCCTGACAAATGAAATGGGTGGCCAAAGAGCATTTCTTGTGTGGAATGAAGCAAAAACCGTGAGGGTGCAACCGGGGGGGGGGGGGGGTCACCAGCAATGCCACTGATGTCCCTTCCTGCATGACTGAAAATGATGTCAGCAGTTCACCAAAAACACTAGCATTTGGCCAAGCTCTGTGATTTAACCGTAGAGTATTGCCGAAATGTTAGAGGGTCACTGGTGACACACTGTCGCCTCTGGTTGCACAGGAAGTGATGTCAGTGTGTTGGGGCGCTGGCTTTCACTGCCATTTTCCTACCACCTCTGCTCTGCTGAGATGCCCCACCACTAGTGGGAAAACCCTAGTTGGTGACCCATATTGAGGAAGGCATAATGTTCTGTATTACTATAAACTCTCAACTCATGTAAGAACTGCAACTCTTTCACAGGTTAGTGAAGAATCTGTTTCAACTTGCCCGAGAAAACAAGCCTTCCATTATCTTCATTGATGAAATTGATTCTTTGTGTGGTTCCAGAAGTGAAAATGAAAGTGAGGCCGCTAGACGGATTAAAACAGAGTTTCTAGTTCAGATGCAAGGTAAGATTATGACTCTCCAGGCATGGCTAAAAATATCAGCTTTCCTGCAAGAAACAGCATGTGTTAGATGACCCAGTGTTCCCTGTAGGCTTAAATCATTTTAACACCAGTAGTCTTGTATGGAGTCCCATGCTGTTCTTTATTTAAAAGTCATAAAGTGATGGACACTGATTTTAAATTTACTCATTCCAATTTAGGAGTTGGAGTAGACAATGATGGAATTTTAGTTCTGGGAGCTACAAATATACCTTGGGTTCTAGATTCTGCCATCAGAAGAAGGTAATGTATAACACTACTTTATCCTACAACTCAATCCCACATATTGGCACCTGGCTTTTAGAGCTCTCAGGCCAGGAGCATCAGTACGAAATGACGGGGCTCTTTTTTTATAACTAGGACTTGGATAGTTTTGTTCCACTCTGCAGGCATAAAATAGTACTCTTCAGGGGTCATTTCGTAGAAAAAGAGGTGCAGGAGCTCATTAGCATAACTCATTTGCATATGCCACACCCCCTGGCATCACCGGAAGTGTGTCAGAAGGCAACACCCACCGCTCAGGCTCCACTGGACTGTTTTGGATTGCTAGCTATTGGGGGGGGGGGACACACGTGCAGATCTGTCCTCGCAGAGGAGGGAGAGCTTGTACCTGAATAAAACTCGGTCTTAAAGGTGCCACTGGACTGTTTTGGACGGGAGGGAGGAGGGCTCTGCAACTTACCTGACTGCTTCTTGCTCTGACTGAGGGCTGCTGGGAGCAGGGGGTGGGGCTTGTTGCATGTGCCCGCCCCCTGGGCTCTTTACTGCCGGAGCTCCGCTCCTGTGCGCTCCTGCAGGAAATGACCCCTGGTACTCTTGACTTCTGATGGCACAAGTTCCTTGCATTTCTGCCTTCATAGGAATGGGCTTCCAAACACTGTATTTTATAAATGAAGTGTTACCCCAGTAGAATTAATGGCAAGTTATGTGAGTATTGCTTATTCTTACCAGGAGCCAGCATGGCGTAGTGGTTAAGAGTAGCAGACTCAAATCCTGGAGAACTGGGTATGATTCGCAACCCCTCCACATAAAACCTGCTGGGCGACCTTGGGGCAGTCCCAGTTCTCTTAGAACTCTCTCAGCCCCACCTACTTCATAAGGCGCCTGTTGAGGGGAGAGAAAAGGAAAGACGACTGTAAGCCGCTTTGAGACTTGTTAGGATAGAGAAAAGAGAAGAAGAAGAGATTAAGAAGAGATTGGATTTATACCCCGCCCTTCACTTGGAGTCTCAGAGCGGCTTACAAACTCCTTTCCCTTCCCCTCCCCACAATAGACACCCCGTGAGGTGGGTGGGGCTGAGAGAGCTCTTGACAGAAACTGCTCTTTTTCAAGGACAGCTGTGCCAGAGCTTGTGACTGACCCAAGGTCACCCCAGCAGGTACAAGTGGAGGAGTGGGGAATCAAACCCTGTTCTCCCAGATTAGAGTCCGCGCACTTAACCACGACACCAAACTGGAAAAGAGGGGTATAAAATCTGTTCTACGGAGAAGAGAGAAAAGTCAAGCGGAAAGAAAATGCTTGTAACATGCACACTGAATGTTGTCTGATTGAACAAGGCATTGTCCTATCAGTGTCCTGTCATTTACATGTTGATAACATGTTTTACGTGCGTTGGTGGAAACAGGAGGACACTCTAGTTAACTGGTTCCCAAAGTGGGCAGTACCACCCCCTGGGGGGTGCTGGAATGATCCAGGTGGGCTGGAACGATCCAGGTGCAGATCCACAAACTGCATCTTTTTGTCCACTTCTTGAAGGCAGATTTCCAGGGCGGTTGAGTAATTATTTTTTTCTGAAAAAGGGGGCAGTAGGCCAAATAAGTTTGGGAACCTCTAGCCTAATTGAGGTGTTGTTGCGTAGAGTGTGCTTGTTCTCAGCAAGCCCAAATAACTTTATGCTTGCAATATGGTGTGAGTGCTTCCAAAAAACCTTGCCAAGCTTGGCTGTGCAATCTGTTACATCAACAGTGTTAACATTTCATTTTGTTCATTGTAAAGATTTTTTTTTTAAGTTGCAGAAGGCTTCCTTTTTCTACCTAATTCTGCTGGACAGGCAAACCTGAGTTTGTATAGGTGGTGCAGGACTGTCCTCAGTATTTGACATTTTGGCCTCTCTTCCCCTATCAGGTTTGAGAAACGCATTTACATTCCTTTGCCTGAGGACCATGCCAGAACAGCCATGTTTAAGCTTCATCTGGGGTCCACAGCCAACAGTTTGAACGAATCAGATTATCGAGAGCTCGGAAAACGAACGGATGGCTATTCGGGTGCCGATATAAGCGTAATCGTACGAGATGCCCTGATGCAGCCTGTTAGGAAAGTTCAGTCAGCCACACACTTTAAAAAAGTGAGTAAATGAACCTCTCTCTTTTTTCCCTCCCATTACAATCATTCTCTTGATTATTTTTGTGCTGTTCCTTGGAATCCATTACATCTTTTTTTTCCCCCCCCTTCCTTTAAAAATGGCAAAATTGACAGCCGGGCTATAACGGATTACTGCAACTGTTTTATTTTAAAGACCTCAGATTTATTACATAGGACCAGTCTCGTGCTAACTGGCATTCGGCTGTGCCAGCTGCTGTGACCAGTGCGAGCTAGCTCGCAGTTTCTTTAGCCTCCGGCTCCCACGTTTTTGTCTTCGCTCAGGAAGGGATGGCTCCAGAGCAAACTAATTTTTGCAGTAGCCAAATCGCTCACTCACAACTTTAAGGCCAGGAGCTCACAAAGTAGAATTTTTGCTCATGGGACTCCGCAGCTTAGAGAGAGCCTTGGCTGTGACGGGCCCGAAAGTGGCTCGTTCCTTTGGCCCATAGCCAGAAGTCTTACGGTCTGGGGGCATGAGCATGCTAAGGAGAGGTACGGTCGCTAGGTTCCCAAATCAATGTTCCCTCTAAGCTGTGGAGTCTTGTGAGCAAAAATTCTACTTTATGAGCTACTGGCACTAAAGTTGTGAGCAAGTGATTTGGCTGCTGCATAAATTAGTTTGCTCTGGAGCCATCTTTCCTGAGCTAAGACAAAGATGTGTGAGCTGGAAGCTAAAAAACTGTGAGCCAGCTCACACTAACTCAGCTTAAAGGGAACACTGGTTTCCCATCACTGCGTGGAGCCCGGTGACATAATGGGTGAGGATCCAGTGATGTCAGCTAGTGGGATCCGCTGACCTCATGTCTCATGGGCCAGTGATCTTATGGTTTTGTGCCACGTGATGAAGCTTGTTAGGCTGAAGAGGTGGGTTTCAAAACTGCTGGGAGCAGGGGGCGTAGAGGCGATGGCAGTTCATCACTGCTTCGGTAACTGGATTGGGAGGTGACTCAGCTGCCTGTGGACTGTTTTTCCACCCTGGAAATTATCCCCTACCCGGTAGGTCGGTCGGTTACTGTGCAATGAGGGAGCATGTGCAGAGGATTTGCAGTCTCAGTATTTGGAGAGTTGATTGTTGATGGCTCAGATTTACGTAGGCCGAAGGTGCGCGCTCTGTAGCTTTTGGAGAGGCACATTTGCAATTACCCTAACCCAGAAAGAGCCCACATGACTCTTGTGTACGCCCTGCGCACCACCCCAACACACACACACACACAATAACTGAAGGTGTAACTATTACTATTAAACATATAACCATAACTATAACCTTTTTTAATTACCAGATTCCTGAGCAGGTCGGGTTGTTTCTCCCTGCCACTTGTTAAATACTTTGCCAGTCCCTGTGTTGTCTGGAGCGATGGGACGGGCTTCTTTCTCTGCCTTCTTGCTCTCTCCTCCGCATGAGGCACACAGGAGCTCAACTTCCATCTCCGGCACAAAGCCCACAGCTTAGGGGTTTCCCCCCGCCTAGCCATCCTCCAGTGCCTCTGACAGTGGCTGTTTCAAGGTATGAGCCGCCGGCCTGCTGAAACATGGGTAGGATTGCCGGTTTGACCTGGAGAAAAGTGCTCTGTCCTTTAATAGAGGCTTAATGGGTGTTGTTTTCAAGGTGGCATTCTTTACCTCTGTGCCACAAAAAGCATTGGCTGCCGATTTCCTTGTATTAAGCCTCTATCAAAGGGAGGAGGTGACTTTTCCCTGGGCCTCTTGGCAACCTCGAGATTGCCACACTCGGGCGGGGGCCACTCTAGGAGAACAGCACTCAGAAGGGCCACAGGTGCCTCCCACGGTTCTGTTTTAGATCCTCCTTGAAACCCTTGTGCTTCTGTAGCGAGAGGCAGGGCAACTTAAGATTGCCTGTACGTTGCACTCCTTCAGCCCTTTCGACTTGTGCAGTAAGAAAGTCCTTGTTGCAGTGTGTGAGTCTACCCCTGGGCATTACGCCTCCTCAGTCCTTTAGCTCTAACCCCACATTTTTGGGATAGGCAAAGGCAGAAGGTTGACAGGGATTATTCACCTGTGAGTAGAGAGCATCCTGCCGATGCTCAGACACACAGACTCCTTGACCCCAGCAAGCTACAGCAAAGTGGCTTGTAACTGATTACAAACAGACTCCCGGCTGAGTGGAATTAGACATTTATTTTTCTGCCTCATGGTGGGTTAACTGGCAGATCCTAACCAGTGTAGATTCAGGTGGGTAGCTGCGTTGGTCTGAAGTAGTAGAACAAACTTTGAGAAGAAGAAGAAGAGATTGGATTTATACCCCACCCTTCACTACCCAAAGGTGTCTCAGAGGGGCTTACAAACTACTTTCCCTTCCCCTCCCCACAACAGACACCCTGTGAGGCTGAGAGAGCTCTTGACAGAAACTGCTCTTTTTCAAGAACAGCTCTTATCAGAACTACGGCTTGCCCAAGGTCATCCAGCCAGGTGCAAAGGGAGGAGTGGGGAATCAAACCCGGTTCTCCCAGATGAGAGTCCGCGCACTTAACCACTACACCAAACTGACTTTGAGTCCAACAAAGCTTAATTCTGGGCATAAGCTTTCGTGCACAGTGCACTTCATCATGTATCTGAAGATGTGTTGTTGTTCAGTCGCACAGTCGAGTCCGACTTCGCGACCCCATGGACCAGATCCCGCCAGGCCTTCCGGTCTTCCGCCGTCCTCTGAAGTTTGCTCAATTTCATGTTCGTTGCATCGATGACACTGTCTAACCATCTCATCCTCTACCGTCCCCGTCTTCTTTGACCTTCAATCTTTCCCAGCATCAGGGTCTCCTCCAGTGAGTGCTCCCTTCTCATTGGGTGGCCAAAGTATTTGAGCTTCAGTTTCATTATCTGGCCTTCCAGGGAACAGTCAGGGTTGATTTCTTTTAGGATTGACTGATGTGTGCATGCACACAAAAAGCTTGTGCCCAGAATTAAACTTTTTTGGTCTTAAAGGTGCCACTGGACTCAAACCTTTCCCTAAACAGTATAGTAGTTTGTTATAAGTGAATAGTAATGCCATACCAGTTTTCTGTCTAGTATTAAACATAAGAACATAAGAGACGCCAATGTTGGATCAGGCCAAAGGCCCATCCAGTCCAACACTCTGTATCACACAGTGGCCAGAAATACCAGGTGCCATCAGGAGGTCCACCAGTGGGGCCAGGACATTAGAAGCCCTCCCACTGTTGAGCCCCCCCAAGCACCAAGAAGACAGAGCATCACTTGCCCCAGAGCCCCTATCTATACCTTGTGGCTAATAGCCACTGATGGACCTCTGCTCCATATGCTTATCTAATTCCCTTTTGAAGCCGTCCATGCTTGTAGCCGCCACCACTTCCTGTGGCAGTGAATTCCATGTGTTAATCACTCTTTGGGTGAAGAAGGACTTCCTTTTATCTGTTCCAACCCGACCGCTCTGCAGTTTCATGGAGTGCCCACAAGTTCTTGCATTGTGAGAAAGGGAGAAAAGTACCTCTTTCTCTACCTGCTCTTTCCCATGCATAATCTTATAAACCTCGATCATGTCACCCCTCAGTCGTCTTTTCTCCAAGCTAAAGAGCCCTAAGCGCTTTAACCTTTCCTCACAGGGAAAGTGTTCCAACCCTTTTATCACTTAACATTCTCACTTAACACTGTGAATGTTAGAGGAGATGAGAATGAACGTGGCCATTAAGGGGTTAACTGGCTCGGTTTGCACATTTCCCTTCTACTTCTGCAACAAAAGCAAGAATAGAGATTTCTCTTAAAAATGCAAGTTGGTTATTTGGTTGGGGGAAATGCTTTTCCCCCATATCCTCCTCTGTGGCTCCAGTCCTGTTTGCCCTGCTCCCAGCGTCATCCCTAAGCAAACAGAAACCAGAAGAAGGGGCTTCAACACACTCCTGGGATATTTTAGGTGGCGTGAGAGAACACTGAAACTCACCTGATTCCAGAACAAAGCTTGAGTCCAGTGGCACCTTTAAGACCAACAAAGGTTTATTCGATTCATAGGCTTTTGTGTGTATGCACGGCTTATAAAGGTAAAGGTTCCCTTGCTCGAAAGCCGGTCGAGTCCGACTCTAGGGTTGCGGTGCTCATCTCCGTTTCAAAGCCGAAGAGCCAGCGCTGTCCGAAGACGTTTTGGTTGGTCATGTGGCCGGCACGACTAAACACCAAGGCGCACGGAACGCTGTTACCTTCCCACCGAAGCGGTACCTATTGATCTACTTGCAATTTCTTGCTTTCGAACTGCTAGGCTGGCAGGAGCTGGAACTAGAGACGGGAGCTCACTCCATCATGCGGCACACTCGGGTCTCGAACGGCTGAACTACCGACCTTCCACAGCCTGCAGTTCAGCGTCTGAACCCCTTGAGCCACCGCAGCTCCTGCACGGCTTATACCTTTTGAATAAAGCTTTGCTGGTCTTAAAGGAGCCACTGGACTCCAGCTTTGTTCTGCCGCTCCAGACCCACATGGCTACCCACTTAATTCCATCACCTAATTCCAGGCACAGAATAAATCTTCTGGTTCAGAACACCCAATACGCTGTATGCTGTTTTCACTTCCTTATAGTGGCAAGAGCTTGGTCCGGCTCTTTACTGCAGTCCGGCATTCAGGGGCTTTGGGGAATTCTCACACATGGGTATAAGACTAGGGTCTGGGAGACACAGGTTCGGATTCCTGCACTGCTGTGGAAGCTCCGTTGGTGAGCTTGGGCCAGTCATACACACTTGGCCTAACCTTCTTCACAGGATCGTTGCGACAGTCAGATGGAGAAGGATGGAAGTTGTTTCGGGTTCTCACTGTGGAGAAAGGTGGGGTATGAATGAAGCGAATGAAATAACGGCAGGCTGCATTTACTTTTTACCTTGCAGCTTTGCCTGTAGTCTGCTAAGCTGTGGGCTAGGCAGCAGTGCAAGTTTCACTGTGGCATAAGAAGGTCCATGGGCTGTCTTGACATCAGTTTCACCACAGAATGTCATTTACACTCCATTTTCCTTCCCAGTGGAGACGTTTATCCACCCTGAGAGACAGGTTAGGCTGAAAGCATGTCCCTGGCCCCAGCTCACCAAGGATGTTTCCATGGTAGACAGGGATACCTCGGTCTCCAAGATGCTAGTTCAACACTCCACCCACTGTACTGTGTTGGCTCCCAGCTGTGCTATGTACTGCCTGTAGCCCAACCGGTGTCCTGTGTTCTAGAAACAGGCAAAGGGAATGTATTCTGTCCAATACAACCAAGTCTTCTTCCACCGACAGAAGGCTTCACCTTTAGTGGTGCATAGCAAGCTGCATCCAGCCCAGTGTTCACAATGCTCCCAGGGCTCTACTGGTAGCAGGAGCTCCTTTGCATATTAGGCCACACCCCTCTAGTGTAGCCAATCCTCCAAGAGCTTACAGTAGCCCCAGTAAGAAGAGCTCTGTAAGCTCTTGGAGGATTGGCTACACTAGAGGGGTGTGGCCTAATATGCAAAGGAGCTCCTGCTACCAGTAGAGAAACTTCCTGCCTCTCTGAATGTCTCGATATTTTCAGCCTTGTGACTCAAACCTTATTTCTTTTCCAAGGTGAAAGGCCCGTCGTTGTCCGATCCGAACGTGTTAGCAGATCTGTTGACGCCATGTTCTCCAGGAGATCCCGGTGCCATTGAAATGACGTGGATGACAGTACCAGGGGATAAACTACTGGAGCCTGTTGTTTCCATGGTCAGTTTTTGTTTTTCTTTGTTTAACTGTCAGCTGATGTCTTTAAGTTGCTAAATAAACAATGCCTTAATTTCCATATTGAAGCACCCAGTAAGTCTGGCTGGATCACGTGCTGCCATACCAGGTTTACTCAAGACAGCTGGATCCCTTCGATTTTGAAACACCAATTTTCCACTCAAATGGCACTCCTCCCTGTTGTTATTGTCTTTTTGGAGCGCGCCAGTCTCCTTCCCACTTGCTGATGAAGCATGTGCCAGAACTTTGTGCTTCATAATAGCATTTATGAGTTGAAACAAATATAGGCAACGGTGGTCTGATGATTTACCTGATGGGCCTTTGGTGGTTCACCCTGTTTCCACTCGCCACGGATGAGAAAACAGTTCTTTGCCTGCAGGGAGCTTCCCAGATCTGTTGCTCAAGCTGCCCCGTGGCAAATTTATTATTGGTAGATCGGTGAGTCAGTAGAAGCATTTATGCAGGATAGTCAATGTATGTTCTCACATGCAAAAATACCTCAAGCTTTGCCACACTGACACACCTCAAGGACTCACACGAAACCTGCTGGCGGTTGTGTCAATGCATAATGCTGCCAGCTGTAGTAGCAAATTATAAAGGTAAAGGTTCCCTTGCTCGAAAGCCAGTCGAGTCCGACTCTAGGGTTGCGGTGCTCATCTCTGTTTCCAAGCCGAAGAGCCAGCGCTGTCCGAAGACGTTTCCGTGGTCATGTGGCCGGCATGACTAAACACCAAGGCGCACGGAATGCTGTTACCTTCCCACCGAAGGGGTGCCTGTTTATCTCCTTGCAATTCCTTGCTTTCGAACTGCTAGGTTGGCAGGAGCTGGAATGAGAGACGGGAGCTCACTCCGTCATGCGGCACACTCTGGTCTCGAACTGCTGAACTACCGACCTTCCACAGCCTGCAGTTCAGCGTCTTAACCACTTGAGCCACCGCAGCTCCTAGCAAATTATTAGGATTTGGTTATTCTGCAGCAAGATGGTGGTGAAAGGAAGGAGTTATCACCTTGCTACCTTTCAAATACATGACATGCAATGTGTTCTATTCTTCACCCAATACTAATTCAGTAACTGCATGTGGAACTTTTGTTCCTTTCCTTTGAAGTTTAACCACAACTACAAAATAGATTCAGGTGGGTCTGAGGCAACAGAACAAAGTTTGAGTCCAGCGGCAACTTCAAGGCCAACCTAGTTTAACTCTGGGTATAAGCTTTCATGTGCATGCATGCTTCTTCAGATATCTGCATGCACACGAAAGCTTGTACCCAGAATTAAACTTGGTTGGTCTTAAAGGTGCCGCTGGACTCAAACTTTGTTCCACAACTGCAAAAGGAATTGCCTTGCACATCTGTTCCCGTAAAACTCCTAAAGGCTGGAGAGTATTAAAGAAAAAATTGCAAATAAATACCATCCATTGGCCGAGGAAGGTAAGAGCATCAGTACGAGGAGAAGAATCATAATGCTGTGTCCGTTGTAAAAAAAACAACCCTATTCTTAGTGATTTTGTGTACTTACAGAAATTAGTACACATGTATGAAATCTCCTTTTCTTTCCCTTCTGCCCTGAGGAACTCTCTGAACTTAACGGAAATTCCCCAAGTCAGTCTAGATGCTGATTCCACAATTAACTCATTGGAATTCTTCCACAATGAGTCACAAAAGCACCATGTCAGGCATCTACAGGGGAATGCCACATCAATTGGGGGTGGGGGTCTGCTTCTTAAACATACCCCTGTGCCATGTCACAAACTGCTTTTGAAAAGCACCCTGTTTCATAGTGGTTTGCCACATGGCATAGGTGACTGCTCTTTGAAATATATATGTTAAATTCTCTTGGATTCTCAGGACCGAGATCACGGTCTGAGCCTGCAGTCCTAACCTTGCTTGCTCAAGAGTAAAGGTCGCTAAACTCAGTAGGACTTATTCTGAAGGCAGCATAGCGTTTGAACAGACTTTACCCCACAAAATAAACTTGCTGAACACATGCAGCATTGTGCCAAAAAAAAGCGCCCTTCGTAATATTCTAAATAAATATTCTAACTGCATTTTTAAGCAAAGCTTTGCAAATGAGTTCCAGGTATTCATGGTTTAGTGACCCAATCTAATGGGCTTCCAGAATCTCTTATAGAGAATTATATTTAGGTTCCCCAGTGGGACTCAGTGCTCAGTCTAGAAGAGAACTCAGAGATTCTTAGTTTTGCACTTCTCAAGCTGGATTTGTGTCTCCGTGCTTGTTAGCAGCATATATGGTTTTCAATTATTAATATATAGTGAAAAAGAAATACTAGATCTCAACTCTATTGTGTCTTTACAAATTGGTGTATTAAGGTGGTGTGTGGATGTGGAAAAATTCTTTTTTTTCCGATTTCCCAAAAAATATCGGTATTCCCGAATACCAGTATTGTATTGGTATTCGGGTAAATATTCAGAAAGCCAGTTTGGTGTAGTGGTTAAGAGCAGTGGACTCTAATCTGGAGAACTGGGTTTAATTCTCCACTTCACATGCAGCCAGCTGGGTAACGTTGGCTCAGTCACAGTTCTCTCAGAGCTCTCTCAGCCCCACATACCTCACAGGGTGTCTGTTATGGGGAGAGGAAGGGAAGGAGATTGAAAGCCGCTCTGAGACTCTGAGTGAAGGGAAGGGTGTAAATCCAACTGTTCTTTTCCTCCTCCTCCTCCATCTCCTCCTCCATTTCCATCATCATACCCTATGGGGACTTTCACTCGTCGAGTCGTGCTGCTATGGCAGTGCAACTTGGCAAGTTAAGAAGGCATTCAAACTTTAAATGCCTTTAGTTCATGCGCAAAGTTGTGCTGTGGCAGCAAAACAACTTAATGAGCAAGCGGAAGGCATTTAAACTTTAAATGCCTTCTAGCTGCACCCGAATAAAAGCCAAATAATATCAGCTTTTTTTCAGGCTTGGCTATTTTTGTAACCAGATCAGATTGTCTAATCTGTATTCATATGGAAAGATACCTGAAAAATACTGGGTATTTTTCAGGGATTTATTTGGCTCAGTATATATTGAACGCATATCCCGAGTTATAACTGCCAACAAGAATACACTTTTACTTAGAAAACCATGAGTAAATGAAGTCTTCCTAGCTAGTGATTTTAAATCAAATCCACACAGTTTTCATATGAAGCAGGGCTTGAAAACATGGCCACTGCCTCAGCTGCTGAGTGACAACAGTGGTGGAGTACTGCCCACCCACTTTCCTGTTTGGTAGGTCTTGAAGGCGATCTCCTGAATTTCCAGACTTCTACATACAAAGGCTCCAAACAACTTGTAAATAGCAAGGTGTTTTTGGTTCTGAGATAAAACCATAGAAACCAAAAGGATTAGTGACAGTGATGGTGCCCAGGAATTTTTTAAATTGCTTTTGATACTTGCTCCACTGGTCAGGATTACTTCTATGGAGGTTAAATAGTTTCATTGCTTATATAATTGCAACTAGTTGCAGGCTGGTACTCCCACTTAATTTTCCTAAACCTTCGTGCTCGTCTTGCTGAATTGAAAAGTACATGGTTGATGTGGCTTTTGCACGTGAGTTCGCAAAGGAGCAGTCAAACAATTCTGCCTGGTTTTATACTTACTGAGTCATAATGAACCTAAAGAATGATTATTGAAAGCAGTGGTTTTTTAATTACGTGGTTTTACTATATTTCTTGTACCTGGAAAAAGAAATCCTTTTTACCATTTAGAAAGCCTTGTATTTTTGTTCTTAATGCAAGCACAGCATATATAGGTTCGTTTTTTGCTTTTGTTACCCCCTGATGGGGCAGACTAGAAATCCAAATTGTTTGGGGATTAAAAATAGTTAACATGCCTTGACTGGTAATACATGTTTCCTAGCAGTGGTAAGCTGTGAACAGGCAAGCACATACAGTGTAATGCATATATGCAAATATGTATAGCACAGCGTAATGATAGGTGCTATTGAGAGTGGTTCTGCGGAATATTATTATTATTATTTATTTATTTCAACTTACTACCCCTTTCGAACCCCCTAAGGGGTCTCTGAGCGGCTACAGTTACTCATTTATCCCTAACCTATGGCCACAATTATTAGGGGTGGGGACAATCCCTACTGGCACCCAGTGGAGGGGTTAGTCGATCTAATAGGAGAGTTAATGTGGGGCTTGACAAGCTGGATCCAGGAGGCCACCCATTCAAATCTCCCTCCAGCGGAGGTCTCACTATAGGATCCCGTTGAGTTCCATCTTCTCCCCCACACTGTTTAACATCTACGTGAAGCCGCTGAGAGAGATCACCAGGTGATTACGCAGGGGCCTGGCACGATTAATCATGTGCCCTGTTAACTGGGTGTTTTTTTTTTACTGGTTTTAGTGTCTATTAATGTTTTTATGTATCTAATGTAAATTTTAATTCTTATTGTTTTTATTCATTGTGTTTTATTGTTTTATATTGTTGCAAACTGTCCAGAGAGCTTTGGCTACAGGCAGTATAGAGATTTTATGAGGCGGAGGAGGAGGAATAAGGTGCCACCAATATCCAGATGACACCCAGCTGTGCTTCTCCTGAACAGCAGAGTGGGGGGCGGGGCATCTGTAGAAGTCCTGAGTAGATGCTTGGAGGCAGTAGTGGGATGGATGAAGATAAACTCAGTGTGATGGATGGATGGATGGATGGATAAAACTGAAGCCCGGTCCAGACAAGACTGAGTTGCTGCTCTTCAGTGACAAAGCTGCTCGAGGACTGAGAAGGCAGCCTGTCCCGGAGGGAGTTGTGATCCCCATGAAGGAGCAGGTCTGTGGCTGCAGGGTGGTGTACTGCTAGATCCAGAATGCGGCGGCCAGGTTGGTTGCGGGTGCCCCTAGATGGGACCACATCCAACCAGTGCTGAAAGCGCTGCACTGGCTGCCTATAGCATTCCGGATTCGCTTCAAAGTGCTGGTGCTTACCTTTAAAGCCCTACATGGCCAGGGTCCGGCATACCTGAGGGACCGCCTTTCCCCATACAGGCCCCAAAGAGCACTTCGGTCGGGGTCACAACCCCGCGTAGTGACCCTGGGCCCTAAAGAGGCCACGCTTGTTGCCACAAGGGCCAGGTCCTTTTCGGTGGCGGCTCCTATCTGGTGGAATGAGCCCCCCGAGGAGATCAGGGCCCTGCAGGACCTGTTAAAATTCCGCAGGGCCTGTAAGACGGAGCTCTTCCGCCAGGCTTTCTAATAGGAGCCGCCACCTCCACCAATGGGGGACTGCAAAGCAGTACCGCTGGGTTGGGCCGTTCTGGCCGTCTGAACATCATGGCCCACAGCATCCCCCTCGTTGACCCCTATGTGGTGAACAATAGGGAGCGAGTATGGTAGTCGCGATGGATCCTTGGGAGTTGCTTACTGTGTTTTAACTGTCTTAACTGTATTTGATTGCACTGTGTGCCTTAATTGTTTTAACTGTGCTGTTGTATTACACCTCGTGTTGTAAGCCGCCCTGAGTCTGCGTGCGGGGAGGGCGGAATATAAATAAAATAAATAAAATAGTTGGAGGCCCAGATCTGCTCTGTAGCATGTGCACTGGCCCTTTATCAGCTTCGGCGGATACGTTAGCTACGGCCATTCCTCGAAAGTCTTTCCGTGCTCCGATTCCATCTAGGCTAGATTTCTGTGATGCTGTTTATGTGGGGCTGTCTTTGACAATGGCCCAAAAGGTAGCAGCCATGCTATTGGCCAGGGGTGTGATACACGGATCCTATCATCCCAGTGGCGAAAGACCTGCCTTGGCTGCTCGTTTGCTTCCTGGCACAACTTAGAGTTCTTCCCTTCATTCTTTAAATAAATCTTTATTAAAACAATCAATCAACAAAAGGAAATATAAAATACATAATCATCCCTTTACCTTTTAAAACTGTGGATGGAGGCCTCTTTATCAGCAGAGGGCAATTATGGTAATTAGTTCAGTCTAATCTATTGCCAGTTTTCGGTCTAATCTGAGCGTGTCTGCTTTTCTGCTCTGCTGTTAATTTCACAAGGGTATAGGTCTCCTTCATTTTCAACAACCAGTCCTGTAATTTAGGAGTTGTTTTTTTTTTGTTTACACTGCCTTACAAAGGCCAACCTGGCAGCGGTAATCGTGTGTCAGGCAACTGTTAGCTAGTCGCTAGGGATATCAGTTAATTTAGCAGTCGTGTCTCTGGCTTGTAGGGTATCTGTTTTCTCAAACCAGCTGATACAAGTTTCACAACTGGTTTCCAACAGCCGGAGACATGCGTACATGTCCACCCCGTGCAATAGAAGTCTGCCTCATTTTCTCCACAGAACCAGCTTTTGCTAGTTTCAGTGTTATAGATCTTAGCCAAACTTAAAGGAGTCAGATGCCACCTGTGAATCATTTTCAGCAGAGAGACTAACTGCAAAGTTATAGTACCATGACAGTTCTTGCCTTTAAAGCCCTAAATGGTTTGGGGCCAGGATACTTGAAGGGCTGCCTCCAATGTTCCCTCTAAGCTGTGGAGTCGTGTGAGCAAAACCTCTACTTTGTGAGCGACTAGCATTAAAGTTGTGAGCGAGTGATTTGTCTACTGCATAAATTAGTCTACTCTGGAGCCCTCCTTCGTGAGCTAAGACAAAAATGTGTGAGCCGGAGGCTAAAAAACTGTGAGCTAGCGCACCCTAACTCAGCTTAGAGGGAACACTGGCCGCCTCCTCCCTTTTTGTCCAGCCCTCCAGTTAAGATCTGTCTCTCGAGTCCTGTCGTCCGTCTTTGTCCCTGCCTGCAGAGGTGAGGTGGGTGGCAACCAGGAACAGGGCTTTTTTCAGTAGTGGCACCTTGCTTGTGGAATGCCATTCCCCTTGGGGCTTGGTTGGTTCCTATGTTGCTTCCTCCTAAGTGCCAGGCCAAAACGTTTCTGTTCACCTAGTCTTTTAATTAAGGGTTGGTTGTTTTTTTTAAAAAACAAACAAACACTATTTAACCTAGAAACGCTTGTTTTAAGCTCTCTGTGGTCTGTTTTTATTCTGGGTTAAGGCTTTTTTAATGCTGTGATTTAGTGTTTCTTAATTATTTTTGTTTTGTAAGCCATCTGGGGCAGGTTCCTAGACAGGCAGCATAAAAATGTTCTCAATCAGGGCTGTTTTGGGGCAGGAACGCACAGGAACGGAGTTCTGGCTGGCTCCTGAGTTGGCCACACCCAGCAGGAACTCATTAGCATAATAGGCCACACCCAACAGCAGGAACTCATTAGGATTGGCTAAATTAGGGGTGTGTGGCCTAACATGCAAAGGAGTTCCTGCTACAAAAAAAGCTCTGGGTTTTGACAAAAGGTAAACAGGATAAGGAGCAAAAGGTGGGTGTGGCTGGATGACCAGACTTCTGGTAACATGGGGTTGTGGCCTAATATGCTAATGAGCTGTGCTGTCAGGGGTGTGGCCTAATATGCTAATGAGTTTCTGCTGTTGGGTGTGGCCTATTATGCTAATGAGTTCCTGCTGGACTTTTTCTACAAAACCCCCCGTTCTCAATAAATAATAAAGAGTTGTGTGATATGAAGCACTTTTTGAACACTGAACACGCTATATCTGCGGTGTGGTTTTGTTTTCGTTCAGTGTTGGTTCCCAGTCTTCTTAAATCCATGAGGACATACTCAGAGGTCATTTCGGGGGGGGGGAACGCGGGGGATCGCAGTTCCCCCGGGGGAGGTACGGGGGCGGGGCACATGACGAAGCCCCGCCATCCACTGCCGGGCCCCTCATGAGGCTCGGCAGTGGAGCTGCAAGGCCGCCGCCGGTGGCCGGGACCGTTGGGGGCGGGGTGTGTGGCCTTATGACACACTTCCGGTGATGTCGGGGTATTGGCCTTATGACACAGTTCCGGTGATGTCAGGGGGTATTGGCCTTATGACACACTTCCGGTGATGTCAGGGGGTGTGGCATATGCTAATGAGTTATGCTAATGAGTTCCCCTAGCTCTTTTTCTACGAAACGACCCCTGGACATACTAATGTGTGTTCCATTCTTCTGCTTCCTGTGGCCTAAAGGTCAGCCTCCCAGTTCTTCTTTTCACCACTGTGTGAAAGGTAGTCGCTACAGTTTCATGGGCTAATTCAATTTCTGATATATACCCAGAATTAAACTTTGTTGGTCGTAAAGGTGACACTGGACTCAAAGTTCTCACACCTGTTTGTTAACTCTTTTATTATCTGTGTGCTAATTTGCTGCTATTCACAGGTCTTACCAACTGCTTTAATCCAATCTTAGCTGTACTTAGCTCAGTTACTTATGCATCTCGACTCTAATTATCCCTTCCTGGCAACTAACCCCTCCCCATATGTAATGATTGAGGAAGTCTGTTTCAGTGTTTCTGAAGAAGTGGGCATGCACCCAAAAGCTTATACCAGGCATTAAACTTTGTTGGTCTTAAAAGGCGCCACTGGACTCAAACTTTGTTCTGTTGCTTCAGACCAACACAGCTACCCACCTAGATCTAGGTTTATGTCTGTGTGTGTTCTTAAAGAATTGTAAAGAGCTGTATATTTTTCTTTCTTTATGTAACAGGCTGATATGCTGAGATCCTTAGCCAGCACCAAACCCACTGTGAATGAACACGACCTGGAAAAGCTAAAGAAGTTCACAGAAGACTTTGGACAGGAAGGTTAATCCAAGGACCGATTTGACTGTAAAGTTTCTTTCTTTGGATTTCTTGCCTCTCTGTTGCCAATAAATGAAATCACTTCTTTTCTTTCTACATGGAAACGAGGAGCTGTTTGCAAGGACCCTTGAGCTTTTTGTATCTCACTTTCCAGAAATATCACTTAAATATTGTCTTCTGAAAGCATGATACTAGGATCTTATGGCAAAGAAGGTAAACATGTTATAAATATATTTAAAAAATTGGCAGCCCTTCCTGGTTTAATTTGAGTTTTTATTACATCAGGTTTTAGGTAGTGTACTAGCCCTAGTTATAATAAATATTTATAAACTTCTTCAGGTGTAAAAGAATGTGACTTGGAAAGGCGGCATAAGATCTGTTTGATTGCCAAATGTTTTCAGTTTACATCCGTTTGCCTGGAAAATAATTGATTTTTAATCATGCAGCAGAATTTGGTGACAGTGTATACTTGTAGTTAAAGAGGATAATTTACAATAAAGTTCAGGAAATGAGTGGGGAGGGGATTGGGAGAGAGAGAAACTTAATAATGGCCAGTTCTTGTATCAACACATTGATCTGGAGCTTCAGTTTCCCCCCCCCCCTTACTATGGTGTGGTTGGAGATTGCCTTAAGCAGCTGCAAGCATTATTTTTAATAACTCATGAAGAGACACCCGTCACTGTGCAGTCTACCAATGAAGATACTTGATATGAAAATACTACAAAGTTCTTCCTCTGTCTGTCTGGTTTTCACCTAGCTTCGCTCTCTGTAGGAGTTTAAGCCAAACATAAGAACATACGGGAAGGTTGTAGCCTGGCACTGGTTAGAAGGGAAAGTAATCCTACATTTCCTTTCAAAGGAACTTTGGGACCAAATACAGAAGGGCCTCATCAGTACCTCTGATTTACCAAGGGAAGTTGCTCTTACTCAAGGTTGCTTTATAAATACCTGATCTTGCTGTTTTGGAAGTGGGTTATTTGTCTAAACACACTGTAATAGTAGTGCAGACTGTTTTCCAGAGGCCTTTGCAAAAGAGTTACGCATCTTAGGAAAGTGTCTGAATGTAACTTACGATGCTGCAGTGTTGGCACTTGGGTTCGTGCCTTGCAAGTTTGACCTGGTTGTAGACAAGAAGCCACTGTAGTATCAGTAATGCAGCGCATTGCATTATTGCTTGTAACCACATCCTGCAGATGCTTTGTGCATTACAAATTTTCCATGTTTAATAAGAACTGTATGGCCACGTTCTCATAGGCTTTGGTTTCCTTTTTTATGTACATATTTTGTGTACTCTCTAAAGTAGGACAGGTGAAATTTTGTTTTGGAATGAAGTAAAAAGTTACAACACAACACAAACTTTTGTTTCTAGAGGTTTTGTTTCTTACTGTCATTTGAGACATGTAGAACATTCTGCTCCAAATGATGCATTGTTATGGGCTTGGATCCTGCCTAGAATTTTCACGAGTGCAAGGCGGGGCATTCTTGCTGATTCCCCCCTCCCGTGGGTTCTCTGATTCCCCCTCCCCCAGCTGTTCCTGAGTATTCCCCAAGGATCACCATTGGGGGAGGGTGGGATTTTAAGCTGCTGCAGAGAGAATGAATTGGACGAAATTGCCTGCCTCCTCACCCCATAGGTATTCTAGGCAGGATGCAGGCCATGGTGTTTTGGTGAAAGAATTTTTGAACATATCCTTGAAGTGCACTTTACTTACAGTTCTTCACTGTACTTTGTCATTTTCATAGTATTTCAGTATTTATACTATTGAAACACTTTTCAGAACAGTCTTCTGTCTGTCCTGTTAATGCATTGTGTGTGCCTAGCACTCATCCCACCTAATTCCATGCAGCTGTTTCTAGTGCCTGCTGTTTTCAAAATGTACATGCTTGGAAGAGCTAAGGACTGATACTTGATTGCCAACACTAGTTGAGTTTCCTCTTTTATTATTGGTGGCATTTGACACTTGGATCATGTAGGCGGTAGGTCACAATCCGAGCTCTTCTGTAATGGCTTAAATTCCAAAAGAAAATAAATTTGGTGTTTATAATTCCATTGGCTTGAATAACTGCTTGTGAAGATTTTGTATTAAATTACCAGTTTGTGCAGCATTGTAGTCCGGGGTATATTGTGTGAGCTATATCCTAAAAAAAAATTCCCCGCCATTCAAACGAAAGTGCTCTCTTCACCCCAATTAATGCTAAGTGAAAGTTTCCTGGAGCATCAGTATTCCAAGGTAGTGTGACTATTTGTTCATTACAGTTACAGAACAGTGCAGGATTTTCAGATACAACAATAATATCATTTTAAAAGTGTACAGAGAATTAATTAATTCTCATATGGCAGTGTGTGTAATATAGCCAGGAGATCCTAAGATTGTCTGGCAGCCAGAAGTTCCAGCTCTATTAGCGTTATGCACCACTAGGTGGTGAGCTAGACTTGTTTTTAAGGCAAGCGACATTTCAGAGGTGGCTTGCCTTTGCCTGCCTCTGCGTCATGCCCCTGGTATTTCTGGGAGGCGTCCATCCAAATACTAGCCAGAGCCAACCCTGCTTAGTTTCCAAGATCTAATCGATCAGGCTAGCCTGAGCTGTCTAGGTCAGGACAACGTACAGAGAAAAATGCTAAGAAAACATTTGATGGGAAAGCTAACAAAACAAAGTTATAACGTGTTTTGTGTTGCATAGTGTATTTCTCCAGTGTTTTCAATAACTGGATATAGACTGAATAGTTTTCCACCTGACCTCTGAAGTTAATGTCTGGCCAGTCATCTGCAGATATGAGGTCTATGACATGAAATGTGTGGCTTCCCTTGCTTGAAACCTAAGTAAACTGCCCTCATATCGCATCAGTATTTAAGTTAAACGTATTAAGTCAATTTTAAAAGCTGTTGACCTGATGGTTTGACTTTTTCCCTGTTGACCTGCTTGATATTTGGCCAAGCAACTACACACGTTTCATCCATGGGTCCTATACATGGGTTGAATCGCTCAAGAAAGAGGACCTGCATCATAAGAAGGAATGCTGTCTCAAACCTGTACTACTGATTCTTCCCATGGGGTGTATAATTTTTGGACTGCTTATATGTATTTATGTGGGGACACAAGTTACATATGCTAGGCTAGAGGGGGCATTCTTCATTGTCACCATCTTCCTCCTTTGGTAGGTGCTTGGACCTTCTTTTGAAGGGAAATAAAGCACAGTCAGTCCAAGTGGTTAAAGCTATAATTTTAGGCTCTGTAGAGACTGAGATCTATATCAGTTATTTTGTGCATCCACCCTGCTAAATTCTATGAGAGAACATCAAATCTCTCGATATGAGGTCCCTCCTTGCTAATGAGTTGTCTATCTCCAACTGGAACACAGTGTGTCTGAATTACCTTGAAGCAGGGTGGATAAAAATCAATGATTTTTTTTGGATTTTTAAAATTTAAACTGGATCTTTTAAAATAAAATGCTTTTTGAGGAAAAATCTATCTAAACATAGTTTTCTATTTAAGATACATTGTAGTCCAAAGGTTATTAATAATGAAATAAGGATTTGTTTTTAATTATGTAGCATGAGGCTATATATTTGTGAAATGTTTTGGTAAATTAATTCCATTAATCCATTCACAATGTCATGCTCTTCCAGAGGTTTCTGTGGGTTTATTGGGTAGTTTTTCTACCTAGAAGATACTATCACAGATGCTTGGTTTGATAGTTCTCAAAACTGTGAATTTGTGTCTGCAGAGATCACACACCTTCACAGCAAACAATGTTATAAACAGACAGAGTTAAGAGACCTCAGTCCTATTAGTTCTCTGCAAATATATGCACACAGAATCAACTCCTTATCTCTTACCTGCCAAGTTTCAAGAATTAAATGAATGTAAGATTTTTTGGGGTGGAATAGGTTTGGATAAGAAAGGGATGTTATAAGAGGTCAGTGTGAGGAGGAAGGGGCAAGCAATACAAATGAAAGTGAAACGTTTTGAGCAGAATACTCCAGAAATCTAGAGATCTTTGTGAGTGTATCCTCATGGAAGCTTTAAGCAAACACAAGAATACATAAGCTATATAATGTTATGGTTTTAGTTAAAAATTTCAGTGGCTATGGTTCATGATTATTTTTCTCTGTCCAATAAAGTACAGCAGAAAAGTTTTCCAAATATGAATGATTAACAACCTATTACACTGGAGATAGTTCACCTTGCAATAATTTCATAAATACCTGTTTCAAACGGTAAATAACCAATCATTAATTTTTTGATATAACTAAAACTAACCTGGAAAGTTGTTATACTAAAATGAAACCTTCATCTGGGTTGCAAATATTAACACCAGCAAGAATGAGCCTTTATGTAGAAAATGATGATTTAAATCAAGTCTTACTGACTAGTTATTTAAATCAAATCCACCTTGCCTTGAAGAGTAAGGTTTATAACTTAATCCTGCCTGGTGTAAAGCCGTCTCTTCAGTCAAGCATTTGGCAGGCATGGATGTAAAGTTCAGGAAGGAAAGGCACCCATTCCTCCAAGTTCTTATGCCTGCTGTATCCTTGATTATACAAGGTGGGGGCCCATGAGGAAACAGAGGGGGGGAAGGAGAAAGGCTTTGGAAATCTTATCCCATCTCCTCCTCCAGAATTCTGGGAGTATGTGCCATTTTTCTTATCTGCGTTCTCTTCCCTCCCTTAAGTGATTCTCAGCAGTGCTGTCAGCCCTGAGAACTGTATTCTATCCTTGTTAGACCATTTCGAAGGGCTTTTTCTTTTTTGGTAATTGCCATGTCATATTTTTCTGCATATCTGGGAAATCCCTAAACCTTATGTTGTTTATGGGTAAGGTTTTTCTGCTTTCATCATAAAAATCAAATTGTCATATCAAATGGACTAATTCATTGTATTCATTTTATCAAGCAAATTTTGGACAAGTACACAAACTACAATCTCTTAGGGAGCTTGCTATTTCTCTGCTATGGATGGGTATCTGAGTTCGAGGGAACTTGGGTTTTCACATTTGAACTAATAATAGCCTTTCCCTTTGGAATCTGTAGGGAGCAAAGATCTGTGGGATTCTAACAATTCAATTTGGAATTGCAAGTCAGTTTGGGATCCAGTTATACGAAAGGATTCTTCAAGAAGCCCACTTAAGTCCTAGCTTTAGTGATAAAAAAATCTATACCACATTTGTTTTCAAGATTATCCAAAATATTTTTAATAAAGTCCATTGTCTCCTGGTCAAAACTATATTGCGTTTTTATGAAACAAATATAGGCCTCTGAACCAAGTTTCTTTACATGTTTTTCTCCCCTACAATCACACAAACCAGGGGTCGTTTTGTAGAAAAAGAGCTAGGGGAACTCATTAGCATAACTCATTAGCATATGCCACACCCCCTGACATCACCGGAAGTGTGTCATAAGGCCACACCCACCACTCAGTTAGTCTTAGTCTTAAAGGTTAGTCTTAAAGGTGCTATTTGTTAGTCTTAAAGGTGCTATTTGAACTCTTGGACTATTTTGCAGCAACAGACTAACACAGCTACCTCGGGGAAGCTCCTGGATGGGGCTGGGGCCCCGCCTCCCGTACCTCACCCGGGGGAACTGCGATCCCCCCCGAAATGACATCTGACACAAACCATTTTAGACAATTTATGTGCTGCTTCTCTATGAAACCTGCCTGAGATGACTCAAAATAAAACATAAATCACTTTACATCACTAATTAAACTCAGGCAGAACATAAAACACTGAGCACCTTAAATCAAGTCCCACACAATTTTTATTTTATCATGTGTTGTGAGCTGCCCTGAGCCTATTTGTGGGATAGGGCGGGATATAGATCAAATAAAATAACGGAATTGTCAGGCTAAAAGCAGGTGACAAAATGTTAAACATTCACTCCTTAATGAAAAGGCTGAATTAAAAAGGAAAAAACCTTACAAGTCTGGTACTTAAAAGAGCAGAATGGGTGCCAGGTGAGACTCAAGGGACCGCCACTGAAAAAGCCCTGTCTCTGGTCATTACACACCTGAAGGTGGGGGCTTGGAGAGCAGGTCTTGTGAGAAAGCTGTACAATACCAGAGGAGAAAGTCCTTCAAGCACCCTGGCCCCAAGTCATGTAAGGCTTTAAAGGTAAGAACAAACACTTTGAATCGTGTCTGGAAGCAGATGGAAAGCCAGTGCAAGTCTTTCAGTTAAACATTTAAATGTTCAAAAATAATCTTCACATTATCAAGAACTGCTTAGAATCTACAGGAGTAGTAGTATTTTTCTTCCAGTATTTTACATAACTAAATACTTTTTTCAATAACTAAATACCAGTGTCTTAAATAATGAAACAGATATATAGTCTCTACATTAGCAAGGCCTCACAAGTTTAGTACTGTAGATTTGTTGGGCCACAGCCCAGTTCCCTGTAGCATAATGGCTGAGCAGGGCAATTGTCCTTTACCCCAAGCCTGTGTGGTACAGTGTGGCAGGCGGTAATTCTCCCAATACTGCCCTGGAAGTACTGGAAATGTGTAGGGAGAGGGGGAAAACCATTGAGGAATGTCTCTTACAAGGTTCAAATCCTAACTTTCTTTAGTCCCCTACAAGTGGGGACTCATCTCCCTATTGGCCCCCATCTTGTACTGCTCCTCCAGTCATTCCTTCCTCTCCCTCCTGCTTGCTGAGCCATGCTTTTTTCCCTTTTTTGTACCAAGAGTAGGTACACGTATCTGTATATGTACACATAAAACATTTTACTTGGGTGAAAGGGCTGATCTCTATATTTTCAGATTGTTCTGTGAACAGGTTTCCTCCATATGTCCCGTCCCTAGGTGACCCAATTTATGCAGATGTTTTAATCCACACAGTGGGACCACGGTGTGAATTGGATATGAGAAACTAGTCTAAAGGATTTGGGAAGGAAAGAGCCAATTCTTCCATTACTCTTTTAAGTGATGATCAACAGCTTACAACATTCCATGTTTCTTGCAGAAGTAGTGATCATGCTCAGATCATGGAGTGGACAAATTTCTTGCAATTTATAAACTTTTTCTTTCTGAATGCCTGGAGAATATACTCCTCAGTATGTAGCCACTGTTTACCTTGACTGTGAGTGGCTTCATTTCACTGACCTCATAGATGTGGAACCAAATTGATATTTGAAAAACCGATTGAAAAAAATAGGTCCACAGATAAACCATGGAAGTTAAGCATATCCAGATTACATGATACATGTACGTTAAGTGTCGTTAAGTTGCTTTCAACTTATGGTGACCCTATGAATTAATGACCTCCAAAATGTCCTATTGCTAACAGCCTTGCTCAGTTCTTGCAAAGTGAGGGCTATGGCTTCTTTAAGTCAATCCATCTCATGTTGGGTCTTCCTCTTTTCCAGCTGCTTTCAACTTCTCCTAGCATCATTGTCTTTTCCAGGGACTCTTGTCTTATAATGTGACCAATTTACAACAGCCTCAATCAAATCATTTGAGCTGTGGTGCTGGAGAAGGCTCCTGTGCATTCCCTGGACAGCAAAGCAAGCAACAAGCAAGTACTGGCGCACATAAAACCAAACATGTCATTGGATGGAAAAATCATAAATCTGCAACTGACTTACTTCGACCATGTCATGTGGAAGAACTCACTAGAAAAAGCTTTGTTTGGATTGGTTAGTGGCAAAAGGAAACCGGGCCACCAAAGAACATGGTGGCTAGACACCATAAAAGTAGACACCAATCTGAACGTGGAACAAGTCAAAGAAACAGTACCAGACTGGAAAATGTGGAGAAAGCTGGCCCATAGATTTGCCAAGAGTGAGACACGACTGAATGGCTAACAACAACAACAATTTAGTCAGGGATCAGAGTTGATTTGATATAGAACCCACTTATTTTTCTTTTGTCAGTCCATGGTATCTGTAAAACTCTCCCTTAACACCATACTTCATATCAATCAACTTTTTTCCTGTCCGCTTTTCTCACTGTCCAGCTTCTACATCCATACATAGTAATGGGGAATACTACAGTATGAATTATCTTGATCTTGGTCACCAGCAACGTATGCTTACACATAAGAATCTTTTCTAGCTCCTTCATGGCTGCCCTTCCGAGTCTCAATCTCCTTCTGATCTCTTGGTTGCAGTCTCCCTTTTGGCCGATGACTGATCCAAGGAATATAAAATATTTAACAATTTCAATTTCTTCATTGTCAAAGCTGTGTAATTCCCCAGTAGTCACTGCTTTTGTCTTCTTGATGTTTAGCTGTAATCCTGCTTTGGCACTTTCTGCTTTAAACTTTATCAGGAATCGTTTCCAGTCTTCCTGATTGTCTGCCTGTGGTGTCATCGTATCAAATTGTTAATGTACCTTCCACCAATGTTCACTCCACCTTCATCTAAATCTAATCCAGCCTTCATTACAATATGTTCTGCAGACAGATTATAGACAGATTTCTAACACCTTTGCTAATTGGAAACCATTCTGTATCTCCATATTCTGTCTTAGTAGTCGTACAGAATGCACATCAAAACAATCATATGCTGTGGCACACCCATTTCTTTTAAAAACAGCCATAGCCTTTCATGATCTACAGTCAAAAGCTTTGCTGTAATCCATGAAACAGAAAATGATTTTCTTCAGAAATTATCTTGTATGCTCCAGTAACCAACATAAATTTGCAATATGATCTCTAGTTCTTTTTCTAAGTCCACCTTGAACATCTGACATTTCTCATTCCATATATGGTAACAATCTTTGTAAGATGTTGAGGATTACTTTACTCGTATGAGAAATATGAAATGCAATATGAAATATGAAATAGTTACTGCAGTCTTTGATGTCTCCTTTTGGGGGGATCTGAATGTAGATTGAACATTTCCAGTTTGTGGGCCATTGTTTTGTTTTCCATATTTGTTGGTATATTCTTGTTCCAATTCCAATAACCTTTATTGGCATACAGGTATATTCTTGTTAAGATTTTGATGGAGTCTGTTTCCATGGCTTGAAATAGCTCTATTGATATCCCATCTACTCACATTGATTTGTTTCTCCCACTTGCTATTAGTGCAGCTTTCACTTCATTTTCTAAAACTTCAAGAGTCTTCTTGGAAGGAATCTGTCATCCTTTCATCTCCTCTGTATCATTCTTCAGTGTATTGTTCCCATCTTTTCTTTATTTTGTCCTGTTCAGTTAATGTATTTCTGTGTTGATCTTTCAGTATATTTAACTGTGCTTTAAATTTCTCCTTGATTTCTTGGATCTTGTGGGACAGATATCTTGTTCTTCCCTTTTACAGTGGTTATTATAATAGTTCTCTTTGTCTCTATGTGCAAGTTGCTGGAATGCTGTATTTAGACTTCTGATTCTATTTCTGTCACCTTTTACTTTTGCTTCTCATCTATCTTTAACAATCATACAAATGCTAATTGGTCTAGACAAAAGGAGTGGTCAAGCTTTCTCCTCTCCCCCAATTCTCCAGGCAGGGAACAGAGTATGGAGGACTGTAGGCTAGAACAGCTCCAGGGATAATCTTCAGGAAGGGGCTGGAGGAAACACTTCTCTGACCTGGGCTGACCACGGTCTATCTACAGGCAAGCTATTTCTCCTGGAACCAAAGCTTCTGTAGAAACCTTCTACAGAATTTCTTGACTTGTGCATAGTAGCTTTGTGAGCTTTGGTGCCAGGAGAAATAATTTGCCTGAAGAAATTCTTGAAACACACAACTTTTGCCTGGGAGGCATGTTGCATTGTTTGCTGCACCTCTTTTCTGAAAGCAAGACAGCCTACATTACTGGCAATTGACAGCTGCTGCATCTCTTTTCCGAAAGCAAGACAGTCTACAGCAGTGGTGGCGAACCTATGGCACGGGTGCCAGAGGTGGCACTCAGAGCCCTCTCTGTGGGCACGCGTGCCATCGTCCCAGCCAGGCCCAGACCATCATTAAAGTGTCAAATTCTCTGCCAAATAATTTTAAGTAAATGAAAGCATTTGGGATTGCTTTCCTTACTTTGTTTGGATCATCTTAAGTTAATGTATGAATTGTTTTTTCTAAAGTAAAACCTCAGTATTCAGGTTAAATTGCCGTGTTGGCACTTTGCGATAAATAAGTGGGGTTTGGGTCGCAGTTTGGGCACTCGGTCTCTAAAAAGTTCGCCATCACTGGTCTACAGCATTGAATCCTGTCTCCATATTTGTCTCTGTAGTTGTGGACTTTCCTTCAAAATATATTGTTCCTCATGTCATTGTTATCGGTGTGCTATAATAAATAGGTTGCACTAGGGTCTTAACTGTATATTATATGATTTATTTGAATATATGAAGTTATAGTAGCATATCAGAACTGTGTATTTTGAACAGGGTGTTTTTCCACCTTTACCCCACCTGGGGGTTGGCAACCCTAGCCAGGAATGGCTAATTAGAATTCAAGATGCAGCAGCGCAACTAAGATTGGCATAACGCAAGTTGGTAAGGGTAAATGAAGTATAGTGGGTTAGACCGCAGAGACCGATGTAGTGATCAGCATGGTTTACTGGTACACAACAAACGACAAAGACTAACGGCTGGCCGGCCAACTATATACACACCTGGGGACACACCCCTAGGTCCTGTTGGTGGGTTTAAATCTCCCGCCACGGTCCTATTGGTTCCCCAGTGGCGAGACTAGGAGTCTAGTCCCCATTGTTCTTACAGAGTCAAGCTCTGGGGCAGTGTTCCCTCTAAGCTGAGTTGGTGTGAGCTAGCTCACTGTTTTTTAGCCTCTAGCTCACACATTTTTGTCTTCGCTCAGGAAGGACAGCTCCAGAGCAAACTAATTTTTGCAGTAGCCAAATTGCTCGCTCACAGCTTTAATGCCAGTGGCTCACAAAGTAGAATTTTTGCTCACAAGACTCCGCAGCTTAGAGGGAACTTTGCTCTGGGGGTATTCATTGGCCCCTGGTGGCAGTCAGCGAACATAAAACATCAAGTCCAAAGGGCAGCAGTACATGCTGCATTAACTCAGGGCTGCATCTACTGTTCTTCCCTTCTCCCATTTTTCTCCTCACAACACCCCCCCCTGGAGGTCCGTGGGCCACGGAGGATGGCCAAGGCCGCCCATCCGTCTCGCGGATCTGGGTCCCCCTCAGGCGCCAACCCGACGCCTTTACACCGCTACGCAGCAACACCAGTGTTCACACGGCGCCGGGAGGAAACTGACCGGCGACACAGACCGACAGGAGGCCGGCCGACGGAGCCCGGCCAGAGAGCCCCCTCCGCGCCTCCCCTTCTTCTTCACCCAGCCACGCGAGGCCCAACGCCAAAAAGAGCCCGCCAATTCTCCTCACGATTCCCCCTCAACCGTCCCGTTCCGCCCGCCCCCGCCTCTCTTCTGAGGCGCCGCGGGCGGCCAATCGGCGCGCGAAGACGTCACTTTTCTCGGTTCCTATTTTTCCCCCTCCCGGCGCGGGGCAGCCAATCGCGTCCTCCCTCTGTCCCGCGCTGGCCAATGGCGGGCGCGGCCGGTTTCGCCCCGCCCCACCCCTCTTCCCCTTCTTGGCTCGGGGTAGCTGCCTGCGACGCGGCCGGTCAGTCAGAGAGGCGGCCGTGGCAGCTGCGGAGGGTCGGGGTCTCTTCCCGCCCGTGTTCGGCCGAGCCTCTGCGTCTGGCGGCGGCGGGTTCCCGAGATGCCCTGGGTCGCCCTCCTCTTGGCGGTGGGCGGGGTCGCCCTCCTCTCGGCCTTCCTCCTGCTGCTCTACCTCGCGTCGCTGGTGACCAGCCCCAAGCCTCTGGCGCTGTCCGGCGCGCACGTCGTGGTGAGGAGGAGGGGGGCGGGGGGGATTACCTCGCCGTGTTCCCTCTCAGCTGAGTGAGTGTGAGCTAGCTCGCAGGTTTTTTTAGCCTCCAGCTCACAGGTTTTTGTCTTCGACCAGGAAGGAGGGTTCCAAATCAGTGTTCCCTCTCAGCTGAGTGAGTGTGAGCTAGCTCGCAGGGTTTTTTAGCCTCTAGCTCACAGGGTTTTTTAGCCTCCAGCTCACAGGTTTTTGTCTTCGTCCAGGAAGGAGAGCGCTCCAGAGCAGTGTTCCCTCTCAGCTAAGTGAGTGTGAGCTAGCTCACAGGCTTTTGTCTTTGCCCAGGAAGGCTGACTCCAGGGCATTGTTCCCTCTCAGCTGAGTGAGTGTGAGCCAGCTCGCAGGGTGTTTTAGCCTCCAGCTCACAGTGTTCCCTCTCAGCTGAGTGAGTGTGAGCCAGCTCGCAGGGTGTTTTAGCCTCCAGCTCACAGTGTTCCCTCTCAGCTGAGTGAGTGTGAGCTAGCTCGCAGGGGGTTTTTTAGCCTCCAGCTCACAGGTTTTTGTCTTCGCCCAGGAAGGATGGTTCCAAATCAGTGTTCCCTCTCCGCTGAGTGAGTGTGAGCTAGCTCGCAGAGTTTTTTAGCCTCCAGCTCACAGGTTTTTGTCTTTGCCCAGGAAGGAGGGATCCAGGGCAGTGTTCCCTCTCAGCTGAGTGAGTGTGAGCCAGCTCGCAGGGTTTTTTAGCCTCCAGCACACACATTTTCGTCTTCGCCCAGGAAGGAGGACTCCAGGGCAGTGTTCCCTCTCAGCTGAGTGAGTGTGAGCTAGCTCGCAGGTTTTTAGTCTCCAGCTCACAGGTTTTTGTCTTAGCTCAGGAAGGATAGCTCCGGAGCGGTGTTCCCTCTCAGCTGAGTGAGTGTGAGCTAGGTCGCAGGTTTCTTTTAGCCTCCAGCTCACAGGTTTTTGTCTTAGCTCAGGAAGGATGGCTCCGGAGCGGTGTTTGCTCTCAGCTGAGTGAGTGTGAGCTAGCTCACGGTTTCTTAGCCTCCAGCTCAGACATTTTTGTCTTCGCCCAGGAAGGATGGTTCCAAATCAGTGTTCTCTCTCAGCTGAGTGAGTGTGAGCTAGGGCGCAGGTTTTTTTAGCCTCCAGCGCACACATTTTTGTCTTCACCCGGGAAGGCTGGCTCCAGAACAACCTTATTTATGCAGCAGCTGAATCGCTCACTGACAACTTTCATGCCAGTTGTTCACAAAGTAGAATTTTTGCTCTTAAGACTCCGCAGCTTAGAGGGAGCATTGCCTCGTGGCTGGCTTCATCTTTTTAAATTACTCGCATCTGGTTCTTGTTGTGTTCTTTCATCTTTTTTTTCCTTTGGAAACGACAAAACTCCTTTGGGGACCGTCCAGCGATGCATAAAATTGGGAGAGGGAAACTGTCCCCTTTCTCTCTGCCCCCCCAACAAATTCACCAGGAATTTATAAGAGTTGTACAGAATAGAGTGATGCTTAGCCTAAAGTAAATAAATTCACAATTATTTTTCCTCTTTTTTTTTTGGAGGAAGGAAGAGGCAGTTGAGAATATAATGGGGTATTTTTTTATTTTTGAATTCATTTGTACTTTAAAACAACAACCCCCATTGTGTTTACCCTGGACCAAACTTCTAATTAAAACTATCAGCTTGATTCTTTGAGGTGTGCATTAAACTCAGGTGCATGTTACATTGCCTGTAGGTTTAAATAGCATCCTGTCTGAGCTATAGAAACTTGTGTGATGAAAAAACCAACTGCCTGCAATGTTGCTCGGAGCATTGTGCATGAGTATGAGAAGTTAATATCAACAGGGCATGTGAGGGTTGTACAATGTGCAAAGAATGCAAATTTATTGCTGTTGGTGCTTTAATGCACATTAAGGTGCTAGTGCTGAGCACCAGCCTTGGTATGCAGGTGAACTTTTCTCTCCATGAAGGGAGAAGACTACTTATGGCAACTAGGTTGAAGTCTTACCTGGCTCAGACCTAAGGTCTCCATTATCCTGGTTTTAATTCACCCCTAGGCCTATTCAGGCACTTTGTTTTCGTAGTCCCCCCCCCCCCCTTTCCTTTTTTAATTCTCCAGTGGATACCAAGGCAATTTATGACAGTGACCATTTACTGGGTGGGAATGGTGTGGTGGTGGAATAGGTTTGTATTTTTTTCCAACTCATAATTCCAAAAGTTATGGGGGCTGGTTCCCTCATGCATACCTTAAGGGCAGGGAGGGGAAGAACTGTGTCACGCTTTTGCTACATTATCTGTGTGATAAAGAGGGTGTTGTGTGTATTTGCTTGTCCGCCACATGTAGATTTCTGCTGCTGAAAGTGGTGTTTGAATTAGGCTGTGCTTCTTTAGCTCCAGTTTCCAAGTTGTAATATGCAGTGCCCGCATACCCCAAGATAGTTGGGAGAAGATGGGAAGCAGTATTTATACTTTCCGTGTTATGTGAATATTAAAAGTGCTCATAATGAATCCAAGGCCTAAACATCTTCTAAGTACAGTTTTGCTTAAGAATTCGAAGGTTTGTGGATATTGTGTGTCCTTTGTCATACACTTATTTCTTCAGTGTAGATTTTTGTTTATGTAAGACTGCGATAGAAGATCTGATGCCTCAAGGAGGAAGTTGTTTGGATTATTTTGTATTGAAGGTGAGGTTTTCTGGGTAGACAAATGATAGTAAAGGTTTTTATGTATATAGGAACTTCTTTGTTAGTCGGAACAGAGTATAAAGATTTGCACAAAAATCATATTGCATTCACCGTACAGTATCTTTTGAATACTTGCACTCACATGAATTGCCTAAGGGCAAAGCCTTGAACTCTTCAGACACAATACATATGGTAAAGTCACCAGATATAATAACCAACATATGGCCTGTCCCGTCCTGTTTGGAGACAGACCGCCCCTTAAACTATAGTTCTGCCTCCAAAGAGATTATGGTCCTGTCCTGGATAGCCCAGGATAGCCCGATCTTGTCACATCTGGGAAGCTAAGCAGGGTCAGCCGTGGCTGATATTTGGATGGAAGACCTCCAAGGAATACTAGCGTCATGAGGCAGAGGCAGGCAATGGCAAACTACCTATGAACCTCTGTTGCCTTGAAAACTCTGCAGGGTCGTCATAAGTCAACTGTGACTTGACACTTTCCACCACCAGTGGGACATATACTTACAACAAAGTCATATACTTATAATGTTTTCCATTCCTTTACTCTTAGTCTCCATTATAGCTCATACCTAATAAACAATCTGCTTCTGTGTTCTGTAAAATGATAAAACTACTCCTGTAACTAACCTTGCTGTTCTGCGTCGAGTTGAGCTAGTGTTAACATCTGGAATAACTGATCAGGATTGCACTGTTGGTTACCTTTCTGTGTGGGCATACTCCAACGCTCTGCTCTTTCCAGCAGCTCCCACAATATCATTGCTACTAGTAAGAGGTGTGTGACTGAAGCAACCTAGAATTTCTTGTTTATATAGATTGGTATTATACTCTAATTATAAGAAACCCAAGATGATATCTGCATCTTGACTGTACATACTCACCGTGAAGGGTCCTTCTCTGAGGCTTGGAGGACATCTTGGCGCTCCTGGGTCGTCATTTCCTCTATCTACTATGCTGTTCTTTCACACTCTATTTAAAAATAATAATAAGATTACGGTGAGAGAGAGGACTCACCTTTTTCTTCCTGTTCCAATGTTTGTGATTTGGCTGTACTCTTGTTGATGTTCAAGTTCTCTTTTTTACAATGGTTAAGTTAGTGTATTGCTTTTGGAGCACCAGAACTGAGCCTAGGGTGACTCCCACTACAGGAAACAGGAAGTAATTGAAATTAGTCCTGCCTTCCTAAGTGATGCATGGGAATCACCCACAAGATGTCCTCCAAGCCTCAGAGGAGAAGGACCCTTCATGGTGAGTAACCAGTGGTCGTTTTCATGCTTGTTTTGGCTGGCTTTTATGTTTGTATGCCTACAACCAATGCACTGTCTTTCATGGCTCAGTCACTGTCAGAACTGGTACAAGCTTCTACAAAAACTGGAGGTGTAGCAACATTCCCCAAGCCACCATCTCTTTTTTTTTTCCAGTTCTGTAGTGTGAGTCCTCAGCAAGGGAGTACTTGCTGGGGGTGGGTGGAAGATAGTGTGATCAAATACTACTTCCCTTAACCCATCTGTTACATAATTACTAACTGTATAAATAGTAATTCCTCCATAACAAAAATCCCTGTAACACAGCCTTGGTCAATCTCAGAAGCAACCATTAGTTTCTGATAACTGTATGCAAAGGAATGGGACAAAGAAAGTGAAAGCAATCTACTTTCAGTCATTGCCTCAGGTCCCCAGTCAGTCTTTTTATCTTGCTCATATTACTGAGTAATTGGTTTTTATTGCTGCTGGCTTGAGATTTTTTTAACTAGTTCTATTGAGTTGGCTGCTTTGAACTGGCATTGTTTTATGTGTTTTATGTTGTATATCATCTCAAGCAGTTTTCCTGGAAGGTAGCATAAACTTTCTAAATAAGCCTTCTGGTGCTTCCATATCACTGGTTTCGGGTCCTGAAAATCTGCCACATGTGTGCTCCTAAACAATGTGTCGTCCATTACCCTGAGATCTGTTCTAGAGCAGAGTACCCACTTTATCTTCCATGTGGCCAGCCCAGAAGGGTTATCATTAGGGATGGGCTTGGACCAGAAACATAAAGGTTCGTATTGGTCCATGGTTTGTGCAGTCCGTGACTTCGGGACATACTGCAACAGCCCCCCCCCCCCATGGGCTAGAGATACCAAACTCGCAGGAAGTCTCCAGGTGACTCTCCTCTATACCTGCCTTCCAAGTTTGGAGAAGATTAGATTTAGGGGGGCTGAGTTACGCCCCCCCCCAAAGCAGGTGCCCCCAGGAAAGGGCTCTTTGGGGAAATCACGGCTGCAGGTTCGGGAGTGTGTCAAACGGCCCCCGCAAGCTAGAGGCATCAAAGTTGCAGCAGACCTCCCCGGGATGGCTCTCTACCTGACCACCAAGTTGCCTGCAGATTGGCATTGGGGGAGGGGGAAAAGATTCTGTGGTCCATTCTGCAAAAGGGGAGGAGTCTGTCAAACTCTCCCCTCCACACAAGCTAGAGGCATCAAAGTTGCAGCAGACCTCCCCGGGATGGCCCTCAATCTGCCCTGCAAGTTGCGTGCAGAATGACATGGGGGGGGGGGGGAGATCCTATGGTCCAATGTGCAAAAGGTGAAGGAGTTTGTCAAATGTGCCCCTCCCCAAGCTAGAGACTTCAAAGTCCTTTCCCCGGTCCGTGACAAAATTAGGTCTGTGGTCCAGTCCATGCCCATCCCTAGTTATCATCCATGTAGTGGAAGTTATGGCATTATAGTCTGTTGTGTGTAGGAATGTCATGGAAAGAATCATTTCATGACACGTTCATAAGGGCTGCAGTATTTAAAACATTTCTGAAGTGATTTTTCCCTCTTGAAAGTGAGTGGTATTGTTAAGGCATATCAGTTTTTATATCTTTTGAGCCCTGATGTCAGAAGAAAATTTAACAACAGGGCTGATTGGCTAGGCCCCAACCAATTAGATGCTAGAGCCTTGGAAATTGAAGTCTTTTCTATTGCCCTGTAGAGTACTGGCGGCCGCAAAAGTAACCTCATACTTTAGATGCTGAAATAGTTTGCTAGTCCTAGCATTACAAAGGTTGGTCATACACCTGAAAACTTTGCCACATTCATATTTTAGGCATACTAACTGAACTTTGATTGTAACGATATCCATTGTCATGATCTGGGCTGTGCCACCAGAGGCCTGGCTAGCAGTGGGAGGAGGCTGGGCCTACAAATCCCAGAAGGCCTTGGGAAGTTTTGGCGCTGATTTTGACCAATAGGGAAGAAGAGGGCTGGGGAATAAAAGAACTGGTACAAGAGGGAAATCTGTTCTTCTTCCCAGGAAACAAGGCCAGAGAGGCTGCTGTGGGGAAGAAACCCTCATCCTGAGGGAAGGGTGAGTAGACTAAGGCCACTTGAGATAGTGAGCTAGGGACAGTATATATTTAGACACGTTAGGGCATTTGATTCTTTTTCTTTTCACCCACTTACTGTTATTATTCTGCACCTTGTTTATTTGACCTCCTATAAAATAAACCTTTTCTTGTTTACTCTGCCTGGTTCTCACGCCTATTATTCGGCCAAAAGGGAGGTCTGAAGGTCTTGGGAGGGTGCTCTGGGCCTTCTCAAGGGATCCTAAATCCATAGTGGTGGCAGCGTCAGGTGACACCCCACCTGAGCCATGACATCATTGTTGGAGAAAATTCTGCCACATTTGTTTTTGTTCCTAGATAATTGCTGCTAATCTCTGTTTTTGTAGGAGCAGGTGTCTGAGTCATGAGGAAATTGTCCTGTTTTGTCATTGTCCTATTGCTGCTAAACATGTTTTAGTACTCTTCCAAATCAAACACAACATTTCCCCCCCTAATCGGCTTCGAATGTCCCTATATAAACATGACATTTGCTGTGTCTTATTTGGATAAGGGTCTCCCCCCCCCCCCCCCCCAAGCACCAGGAAAGGCCAGAAGTGCCTGGCATGTGTGAGAACTGGGGGGAAAGATAAAGCTGAAAGACTACAATAGCTTTCACAATCATCTTGGGACTCATTACTGTGCAAGTTGCATATATCTCACTCCTGGGACAGCTACTAAAAGGGATAGTTTAGGATGTAAAATTTCTGAATATTTGGAAGGCATCAGGAGGGAAAACCCCCTTAAAATGAATATTTGGGGGAAATTGAAATATATATGACTAGGAGTAATGCCCGTTGTGGGAAGAAATACAACGAGATCTAGAAGGAAGCTCCAGATGAGTGTCCCGACTGTGGCTGGTGGGGGGGCAGAGGGAAGCAGAAAATAGAGGGAGGCAAGCCATGTTTCTTTCCTTCTGCTTAGCTATGGCAGGGCTGTCTCAAGTCATTTTGCTGCCCCAACTGGATAGAATGGGAGGACAGCCTCATGGTAACAGATATGGTTCTCTCCACCTCTGTCTTATTTTTTGAGGGGGAGGGGGTGTTATGCAATGGCAGCTAAGGTAGAAAAGCACCTCCTCCTGTGCCATATTTTCTGTGCTCCAAGGGTCTGGAAAGTAGTTCCATAGCCGATTACACGGTTACCAACTCTGGGTTGGGAAATACCTGTAGATTTGAGTGGTAGAGCCTGGGGAGGGCAGGATTTGGGGTGGGGAGGGACCTCAGTAGGGTATAATGCCATAGAATCCACTGCCCAAAGCAGCCATTGTCTCCAGGAGAACTGATCTTGGTAATCTGGACATCAGTTTTAATAGCTGGAGATCTCCAGGTGCCGCCTGGAGGTTGGCTTATGTTAATTTGGGGCTATGCAGTCACAGCTAAGGTAGAAAAGCACCTCCTCCAGTGCCATGTTTTCTGGGTTCCAAGGGTCTGGAAAGTGGTACCATAGCCGATTACACGGTTGCCAACTCTGGGTTGGAACATACCTGTCGATTTGAGGGGTAGAGCCTGGGGAGGGCAGGGTTTGGGGTGTGGAGGGACCTCAGCAGGGTATAATGCTATAGAATCCACTGCCCAAAGCAGCCATTGTCTCCAGGAGAACTAATCTTGATCATCTGGCCATCAGTTTCAATAGCTGGAGATCTCCAGGTGCTGCCTGGAGGCTGGTTTATCTTAATTTGGGGCTATGCAGTCACAGCTAAGGTAGTAAATCACCTCCTCCTGTGCCATGTTTTCTGGGTTCCAAGGGTCTGGAAAGTGGTTCCATAGCCGATTACAAGGTTGCCAACTCTGGGTTGGGAAATACCTGTAGATTTGAGGGGTAGAGCCAGCAGGATATAAGGACACAGAGTCCACCATTTTCTCCAGGGGAACTGATCTCTGCCATCTGGAAAGCAGTTGTAATTCTGAGTGATCTTTAGCCCTCACCTGGAGATTTGCAACCATGGTTTCCCCCAACAGACGCGAAGGGGAAATTTATTTTACCTCAGAACATCAACAGCAAACTGTTTAGAATGTTAACGGGAAAGGCCAGTGAGGCCGCATATGCAAACGACCTCTGTGTTCCGAGGCAAAGGTGAATCAGGCCACATATGCAAATAACCTCTGTGTTCTGACTGGCTGTGGGGGGGGGGGACAGCAAATTGTTTAGATTGTTGGAGGCATGACTCAGGCAAAGCAGCCAGTAGATAGGGAGACCCTCTGAATGAAAGATCAGAGAGCGAACTGATTTTGGAGCGTGTTGGAATGTTCAGGGGAGTCCATGACCAAAATAGAATTATATATACCGGAGGATACTTTCCTATGAAATCAAAACCTCTTTTACTGATGTAATAATATGAAATGTGTTCTTTATAATGTAGTCAGCATATAAAATTGTACTATTTGGTGTATTTATTAAATGTAAAAGTATAATTTTTTTTCTATAAGGAAAATTGCAGCTATATCCAAGACTTTAGAAAAAGTTGCATGTTGCTGTACCCTATGGTACCAAGGCTAGTGAATCTTTAATTTTTGCCATTTGAGAAGTAGGAAAAAGTTGAAGGTAGAAAACAAATTCTATTGTAAACAAAAACGTATCTTATTTATACAGAATCTCTTTCATAAAGTCACAGTACATAGTTCGTCCCAGCCATGGGATGGAGATGGTGTTGGTAGCCTTGATAGACAATCTGCATAGACAGGTAGATTGAGGCGGATTGGGGTTGCTGTTGTTGCTCGACCTTTCAGCAGCATTAGAAACAGTTGATCACAATCTTCTGATTCACCGCCTCACCAACACAGGAGTTCGTGGGGTGGCCCTTCAATGGCTTTCCTCAGTTCTCCGTGGTCGGGGACAGAGGGTAGCACTGGGAGAGGATGTGTCCTCTAGGCAACCCTTATTATGTGGGGTTCCTCAGGGGACACTCCTCTCCCTGATATCATTTAACACCTATATGCACCCCTTTGCCCAGCTGGTGCGGAGTTTCGGGCTTGGGTGTCACCAGTATGCGGATGACACCCAGCTGTATCTATTATTGGATGGCCCACCTGGCTTCCACCCTGCAAAATCTGGCTGAAGGTCTGGAAGAAATGGTGGGATGGTTAAAAAAGAGGAGGCTGAGACTGAATCCAATGAAGATGGAGGTTCTGTGGTGGTGGTGGGGGCTGGACTCTAGGCTTCCCGCTTTTGACAGGATGCCATTGATACTGGCGCCATCCATCAAGAGTTTGGATGTGATTTTGGATGTCTCCTTGACTCCCTGATTTTGTCAGGTGAATCTCAAATTTTTAGGTCCTTGAAACAGAGAATGTTCAATATTGAAAAGCAAACCCCTTCCCCTCTGACGTTTAACATAACTCCAAGGAATGGGCTTATAGCTGATTATTTTCTACAGCTCACAGCACCATCACTAAGATGAGCTTTTATGCTAGCACGCTTTGATGCCCTACCGTCAGAGGTCTTTTACGGTAGATATGTTAATACCCACTACCTCGAAAGGGCCTGCCCATGTAACAGCAGGAGCCACTGTGTGACAGTGTTGGACATTGGCTTCTCATATGTTATGTTTTTAATAACTCTGAAAGAACTTTTGACTGACCCAAGGTCACACCAGCAGCTGCATGTGGAGGAGTGGGGAATCAAACACGGTTCTCCCAGATTAGAGTCTGTACTTCAAACCACTACACCAAACTGGCTCTCTAGGAATAGGCAAGGGCCTAAAAGTTTTTTAAAAACCTTTTTGGTCCCATTTCAGAGTCTGTGACTTTCAAATTGACTGGGGTCAAGGATAGATCCCTCAAATCTAGTAGGAGGATTGGGACTGAGTATTCCCCATCAGTAGTAAACACTTTTAGATGCCAACACAATCTTATTCTCCCATTGCCCCCTTGTCAGCTTTTTTTTAACCGTGGGAGTTCATTTTTGTTTAATTGTTCCTTGGAAACCACATTTTAAACGGTAAAGATAGTTTACCACATTCTGCACTTCTTGCAGCTTTATGTTTGGTTCTCACTGTGTTCTTGAAGTTTAATTAAGTCTTTTCATCCAGCTGCCTTTTTGTTTCATTACCCAGGATACAATGAGTAATTTTAAATTTAAATTTTAAATTAAAAATATGATAACTGCACTGCTAGAGCCTTTCTTGATGCGTCTAAGTGCTTTGTTATGTTTCGCCACATGCTGCCAACAAACTATGTATTTTTATGAACCTTTTTTTTTAGATTGGTGGTGTGTTTTGAGAAGACATTTCATAAAATTATCTTTTAAAAGGGGGGGACAGCCCCATAAGTGTGAGAGGTGTCTCTGTTACATGCAGACAAGCCTCTGTGGAATCGTGGGTGATTTGCCTTGATTTAATTTAATTTGTATCCCGCCCTCCCGGCCAAGGCTGGCTCAGGGCGGCATACAGAACAATGTAACTTTTTTCCCACCATAGAGAACAGTGGAGGGGATAGGGGCAACCTGTTTGAGGGCCCGTAGAATTGGACCCCCTGGTCCAATGCTCTTAAAACTTGGTTGGTATCTTGGGGAGAGGCTCCAGCAGCTACCCTGTGAGTTTGGAGTCTTTCCCTCAAGCCCCCTGCCCTCCAGCCCCCAGAATATACCCTATGTTTTCGCCATTGACTTCAGTGGCCCATAGGATATAATGGGGCTGAAATTGACATTCGGCTGGCAATGGTACTGACGAAACTGACATGCGGGAGTCTTACTGCCAGCCGAAATTGATTCTGCCCGATTCGGCTGAATCTGAATGGGCCGAATTTTTTTTTATTATTATTATTTTTGCGCATACCCCTACTTGTAGCTGGGGTTCCGAGGCCACAACTGTGCCAGCATCCCCAGCAACTGTGCCATACCATCCCAGCCGGTTGTTGTGTTGCAACAGCTGGACTGTGACGGACAGGACAGGCAGAGTCAATCAGGACCTGGCAGACCTGTTGGCCTGGCAGGGATTTGTCACAGGCCAGGGAGGGACATGGCCTAGGATGCTGGCTTTGTCTCCGCACTATTCACTTCCTTAAAGGGACCAAGTCCTGTCACGTCACGAGTCCCTGGGCAGCTGACAGGAATTGACAAGGGCATCAGTAATCCCCCTCCCGTGGAGATCCCAAGCAGGCCCTTGGCCGACAGTGTGCAAAGGATGCCCCCTCACCTTGGAAGGGGCACAGGGAAATTTCAAGGAGAGTTTGTACAGTTTGCGGGTGTCCTCAGCTCACCTATGGGGGCTCCTCCTGGCAGCCCAGTCACGCTGCCAAGGTCTCCCTGAGCCACCCATCTGGCCACCTCCACCAGTGGCAGAGCAGATGAGGGGGCCACTTGGGTGGGCTCAGATGTGGGGGGCATGCAATACTGCCACCAGATGCCCCAATAGACTCCTCCGGGGTGCAGATGTTCTGGGACTGGAATGACCATCCTTCCACTCTGGGTGCTGTTACTGCGGTCCCAGAGCAATCTATCTTTGCCCAGAGACTGTTAATGCTGAATCCAGTTTGCATTTGTTGTAAGTTTTGTGAGCAGCAGCGTATTTCAGTGGATCCCATGCAAGTCAGTTGGCATTCCCAGTTCCCAGTATATTCAGCGGGCATTCCAACAGCTCCCATTGTTCCAATAGATGATCTTGTCATTTGTTGCAGTACATCTCTTCTCAATGCACACCTGACTGTCCCTGGTGGCCCTTGTGACATCCAGCAATCCCCCCCCCCAGGTGCTTGTAAGCTGCTGCCATAGATACTGCCTGCCCCTCTGTGAGCTGAGAGAAAGCATTACTCCCCTGTGGCTGGTCTCTAGCTGTTCCTGCTTGGCTGCCACCCCAGAGCCCCAGAAAGGGCTCCGAGTCCCCAGCTACAGCATCTAGGACCTGAGCCAGCTGCCTGCCTCCCCTTCTAGTACCCTTCCTGCCCCCCTCCAAAGACAGCAAGTCTGTCTGCTGCATTGCCTCCCACCCAGCTGTTTATTTATTTATTAAATTTATACCCCGCCCTCCCTCGTAGGGCTCAGGGCGGCTTACAGAGCAAGAAATCTTGCAACAATAAAAAAACATCCTATACATTTAAAACATACTGTACAGTTTAAAACCAGTCTCAATACAAATAAAGTGCTCAATCCTCAGTTCCAAAACCCAGAAAGATGACTGACCATATCCAAACATTCCCGGTAGGCATTCAGTGGCTTCAATATTAAGATGTTAAAAGTTCAGACGTTCTTTCCTAGGGCCTTTTCCACCCCCCTATGATGACAATATAACGGGGGGGGCAGCCCCTACTCGAAAGCCTGGTGGAAGAGCTCCGTCTTGCAGGCCCTGCGGAACTGCATCAAATCCCGCAGGGCCCAGATCTCCTCCGGGAGCTCATTCCACCAGGTAGGGGCCGCCACCGAAAAGGCCCTGGCCCTTGTAGCGACCAGTTTTGCATCTTTGGGGCCCGGCACAGTTAGCAAATTTTGGGCCCCAGACCGTAGCGCTCTTGGGGGGACATATGGGGAACTTGGGGGAACCTGCGATTGGCTGCCCCCCTCAGTGATACCTCCCCAGACGTCTTTCATCAGGTGACAGAGCCCCCTCCTCCTAGAGGAGGCTGACACCATGTGAACCAAGTTCACCTGTCCTGTGTTTAAGTGCTCAGTGACTGCTAATGATTCATCCACCAAAGTAGGTGCTGCCCAGTGCTCTCTGTTCCTGCAAGAGAATGAGTTCAAGGGTTGTGTGGCAACCGACTCCACTTAGAATGGAAGGAGCTTCACTTCCCAACAAAGCACCCTATTGGGGGGAGGGGAGCCCACCGAAGGAAAGAGCTTATAGACCAGTGCAGAGCTGAAAACTTGGGTCCCTTTCCTGGCATCTCTCCCGGAGCACTCCACACACACCAATACCCCTTGTGTGTGACATGTCAACAATTAGTGCTCAGATCTTTAAAGTTTATTATGTTACCTTAGGGGGACAGTAAGAATCCAGTTCTCCTGTAGGACTCAGTTGTTATATCGGCACCACAATGGTTGGTATCTAACTAACCCCCTCTCCTCCCCATTTTCTGAGCCTTGTTTCTGCTGTGTGGATTTTTTTACACTGTTGGGTGGGGGGTTTGTATGTTTTCTGAATATTGAACTAATCTAGGTTGGGCTGGGGAATTATGCAGATTATATTTTTAAACAGGTTTAAAAGTGACTGCGTGGTTCGTGTGTAGAAATGGGGTGTATCATATTCCCTTTATTCTTGGGGTAGTAGTAAAGTGAATGTCCTTCTAGGGACCTTTAGTATAAGATATCATAAAAGTGTATAGTATTGGAAGTACCTGGAGGTGCTTGAGACTTTTAAAAATGATTATAACTAATTATCTTTTTTAACAATAATGTTAGTCACGTCTTCTCCCCTTGCATCTGAGGTGTTTGACTAACAGAGTTCAATGAGACTGAGAATGGTTCCAGGCTTGTGGTTGTTCAGGGTATTTTGTTAGATGTTGAGTCACTGCACAAATATATACTAAGCTTCCTGTCTTTATGCCAAGGGGAGATACAGGTCTCTAACTAGAGGCAGGTAAGTCCTTCCCCAGCCTGCCATGGATTCCACCTCAAACAAATGCAGTGGCTTATGTTGAATCATCAAAAAACTTGTTTTGTTAGAGCTCTTGGAGAGCTCAGAACACCATAGCATACCTGCTGATGTCATCCTGTGTCCCATGGGGTTCTAGTGGAAGGCCTCGGCCTCTATGCCCTGTTGTCGGCTGTCCAGAGGAACTGGTTGGCCAGTGTGTGAGACAGGAGACTGGACTAGATGGGCCATTGGTCTGATCCAGCAGGGCTCTTCTTATGTTCTTAGGAAGGCCTCAGCCTCTGTGGTCTGTTGGTCCAGAGGAACTGATTGGCCACTGTGTGAGACAGGAGGCTGGACTAGATGGGCCATTGGTCTGATCCAGCAGGGCTCTTCTTATGTTCTTAGGAAGGCCTCAGCCTCTGTGGTCTGTTGGTCCAGAGGAACTGGTTGGCCACTGTGTGAGACAGGAGGCTGGACTAGATGGGCCATTGGTCTGATCCAGCAGGGCCCTTCTTATGCTTTTAGATGCTCCTCACATTTTTTTTTCACCCCAGTTTGTCTGCCATGCTGCAGGGGAATAAAAGTCAGAAGAAAAAGGAGAACTGTTGCACTATCCATCTTTTCTTTCTCCCTTTTTAGGGGAAAATTCTAAGGGCCCCTGTAATAATTTCAAGTTATAAGTGTGTGTTTCTTTCAATGGTTGTTAAGTTTCAGAAGAACAAGGGGGGTGAAAGAGGGGGATGAGTGAGGTGAGTGGTTGGTGACGGAGTGTGTGTGGGCGGAGCTAAGAGGCAGGTGTGTGCACAGAGAGAAGGCAGTGTCAGCAGCTGTCAGTTGTCAGTCTACACAGAGTCTGAGAAGCGGTCTTTTAATTAGAATCATTTATAAATGTTGTGAAAGGCATTAAGATTCTAAAGGAGAAAGAAAAATACTTCAGGGGGCATGTTAAGCAAAATCTAATATTGTCCGAGTATTTAAAAAGTGTGAGGGGGGAAAAGCTGACAGAGACCCGAGTTAAAAAGGAAAAGATTTTACTGAGCAACATAGCAACATAAAGATTGGAGAAGGTATATTCACTGAAAAGACAATTAACAACGCATCTTGTAACCAGTACGCTTCTTGTGCAAATAAAGTTTTATCTTATTTATTGTTAACCCGGAGGCATATGCTGTTTAAAATATAAGAGTCTCATCCTCTTAGAGCTTGGCCACGATACTGTGGGAAAGGTTAATGAATAAGACTGGAATTTGAATTCCTGGTGGCAGCATTACATACCTTGAGTGAGAGAAAGAAACAACAAGAAATTTTTAAAACCACATCACACCTCGTCTCACAAAATAAAAGAGAGGCAGTGTGACACCCCCGAATGCCTGTCGTTCAGGCATTCTGGAAAGTACAGTTCCAAGAATGCCGGGGGGTGGGGGGGGGGGTGGAGAAGAGAAGCTCTGCTAGGTTTTTTAGAAGTAGTTGGATTTTATGTGGGTAAGCGTTTTTCTCCTCTGCTTGCCGTTTCTTAGCCTGGGAGTAGCCAGAGGCGTGAGCTCTAAAAGTGGTTCTCCTTCTGAGGCTTCTCTTAGGCAACTTGGTCAGCTAGGACCAAGCCCAGGACATGTTTGTGTCTTCTTCATTTTGTTTGTTTGAAGCTGTAGGTCTAAACTGGTTGTTCTAAAGCAGTGGTTCTCAACCTTCCTAATACAATTCCTCATGTTGTGGTGACCCCCAACTATAAAATTATTTTCGTTGCTACTTCATAACTGTAATTTCGCAAAGTGAACATAATTAAAGCATAGTGATTAATCACAAAAACAATATGTAATTATATATTGTGAAATATTTATTTCTAATTACAATTTGTGTTTTCCAATGGTCTTAGGCGACCCCTGTGAAAGGGTCGTTCAACCCCCAAGGGGGTCGCAACCCACAGGTTGAGAACCGCTGTTCTAAAGTCTCTTTGGGTCTCTTTGGTAGAGAAAAGCAGCATAGAAATGCCCCCTCCCCAAAAATGAAGGAATAAAGAAAGACTGAGGACAAGACCACAAGAACTCTCTCTTCTTGCCAGCCTCCCACAGATACCGCATCACTTTGTATCAGCAGGGCAGGTGATATGGATGGAATGAATTAAGATGGAATGAGATGTCCATCTTCTGCAGATTTACTACCTGAGGTAGAAAAGAATTTTGCCTCTGGGAAGCTTGTCTCTCTCCGGACTGAACCAAAAGAGTATAAACTTCACCAGCCCTTCTGTCTTCAATCATTGTATTTGCCTGTAATTGAAAGGCAATGAAGAATAGTTGCATTTAAGGTAGATAAAGATGAGTAGCCATGTTTGTCTGTCTGTAGTAGTAGAAAAGAGCAAGAGTCCAGTAGAACCTTAAAGACTAACAGAATATGTTGCGGGTGTGACACAACACAACAGTGGCCACAGGATTGGAGAAGGTCAGTATACATTCCAATCCCAAAGATGGGCAATGCCAAGGAATGTTCAAACTATTGCACAATTGCACTCATTTCACACGCTAGCAAGGTCATGCTCAAGATCCTACACGCTAGGCTCCAACAGTACATGGATAGAGAACTGCCAGAAGTACAAGCTGGGTTTTGAAGAGGTAGAGGAACTAGAGATCGAATTGCCAACATTCGTTGGATTATGGAGAAAGCAAGAGAGTACCAGAAAAACATCTACTTCTGCTTCATTAACTATGCTAAACCATTTGATTGTGTGGATCACAATAAACTATGGCAGGTTCTTAAAGAGATGGGAGTATCAGACCACCTCACATGTCTCTTGAGAAACCTGTATAAGGGTCAAGAAGCAACAGTTAGAACCGGATATGGAACAACTGATTGGTTTAGCGTAGGAAAAGGCGTACGATAAGGATGTATATTGTCACATTGCTTATTTAATTTATATGCAGAATACATCATGCAAAATGCTGGCCTGGGTGGATCACAAGCTGGAGTTAAGATTGCTGGGGAAAAGATCAATAACCTCAGATATGCAGACAAATACCACTCTGATGGCAGAAAGTGAAGAGGACCTAAAGAGCCTCTTGCTTAGGGTAAAAGAGGAGAGCGCAAAAATGGGCTTGAAGCTCAACATCAAAAAAACTAAGATCATGGCATCTGGCCCCATCACTCCTTGGCAAATAGAAGGAGAAGTCATAAAAGTAGTGACAGACTTCACGTTCCTGGGAATCCCAGATCACTGCAGATGGTGACTGCAGCCATGAAATTAAAAGACGCCTGCTCCTTGGGAGGAAAGCGATGGCAAACCTAAACTGCATGATAAAAAGCAGAGACATCACCCTGCCAACAAAAGTCCGCATGGTCAAAGCAATGGTGTTCCCAGTAGTAATGTATGGCTGCGAAAGTTGGACTATAAGGAAAGCCAAGCACCGAAGAATAGATGCTTTCGAATTATGGTGCTGGAGAAGACTCTTGAGAGTCCCCTGGACTGCAAGGAGATCAAATCAGTCAATCCTAAAAGAAATCAACCCTGACTGTTCCCTGGAAGGCCAGATCCTGAAATTGAAGCTCCAATACTTTGGCCACCAAATGAGAAGGGAGCACTCACTGGAGAAGACCCTGATGCTGGGAAAGATTGAAGGTCAAAGAAGAAGGGGACAGCAAAGGATGAGATGGTTAGACAGTATCATCGATACATCGAACATGAGAGCACACTTCAGAGGACAGCGGAAGACAGGAGGGCCTGGCATGACGTGGTCCATGGGGTCGCGAAGAGTTGGACTCGACTGTGCGACTGAGCAACAACAACATGAGCTTTCATGAGTCACTCTTATTCAGATACAGCTCTTTTCTACTGCATTTAAGGTATACTTGCTTGTGACAAGTTTAAATACTCTTCAGAGGACTTCTTTTGACGACTGAAATATAATGGCCCACATGTGTGATTTGGGGGCTCATGTAGGATGTGAAAATGCCTGTCTCTCACATTGACTGAAGCTTTTCTTGATAAAGAGAATTAATTTCAAGTTCACTAGAAGGGACAGTGTGTTTTCTAAAACAAACTTCTTAGCTTTCTCTGTTTACATGCAAAGTAAAAGTAAAAGTAGACTTCACATTTCAGAACAAAACATAACCCTCCCCTCTTCCCAAATGCTTCCTGGAAAGCTGCTCATAAATAGAGAAGAAGAAGAAGAAGAGATTGGATTTATACCCCGCCCTTCACTTGGAGTCTCAGAGCCGCTTACAAACTCCTTTCCCTTCCCCTCCCCACAACAGACACCCTGTGAGGTGGGTGGGGCTGAGAGAACTCTGACACAAACTGCTCTTTTTCAAGGACAGCTGTGCCAGAGCTTGTGACTGACCCAAGGTCACATCAGCAGGTGCAAGTGGAGGAGTGGGGAATCAAACCCGGTTCTCCCAGATTAGAGTCCGCACACTTAACCACTACACCAAACTGGCTCTCGCCAAAGAAAAGAATTTCTAGATCATATCCCAACACAGAAAAAAATACTGGGAACGTGTGTAGCTCAGCTCAACCTAAATTGACTCTACTTAGAATGGAGAATAAAGAAGAGCTACAGCTTCATTCTAGGTGCAAGTGCTTCTGACTGTTCTGGGCCTGATTCCCATTTGAGATTCTTATTCAAAAGAGCCCATAAAGGATGGTTTTTCTCAGTAAATCCCTTAATGTACTCCCAGGAAAAATTTACCATCCCCAGGACTGTTCTTGAAGAATGGGCATCAGTTGGAGCTGGCAGTTCTCCTATGGGTTTTACACCTTTTGTTCATCAGGGGCTCCTGCTTCTTGGCCTAGGCACACTCCTAAGTACTTTTCCTCCTTCTGTACTAGTTGATTTTAAATCCTGTTCCCTGAAGAAGCTTCAGAACCGCCCTAGTTGCATCACGAACAAATTCTGAATCCTTGCCAAAAACGATGGCATCATCAACATAAGACTTAGCGGCCTCCCTGTACTCTGCGGGGAGCTTATCCAGCATCCAGCTTATAACATATACTTGGTGAGAGATGCAAACACTGTGGTAACCTTTTGTAACAATACCGTTTTCCACAAAATGTGAATGCAAATTTGTATGAACGGGACTCCACCAGAGGAATAGAATGGTAGCAATTAGCAAGCAGTTCTTGAGAGAGCTCTCTCACCCCCACCTGCCTCACAGGGTGTCTGTTGTGGGGAGGGGAAGGGAAAGGAGTTTGTAAGCCACTCTGAGACTCCTTTGGGTAGAGAAGGGCGGGGTATAAATCCAATCTCTTCTTCTTCAATATCCAGACAGGTGAAATATTTGGCCCCGACCACCATGGAGGCAATAACTTCTGGCTAAGTAGCCACAACTGGTGCTGTATTTGGGATTGTGCTATTCAAATCTCTGAAATCCATTCCTAATCTGTATGAACTGTACTTTTTCTTTACTGGCCTGCTGGGTATTTGTGCTCCTTCTGAGGTTTAGGATTAGGTCCTGTGATTAAAACCTCAGCTGCTATCTCTCCGCACACAGACTTATTCTTAATCCCTACAAAGGGGAGCTCTTTAATCCATTCTTCCTTCCCCTCAGGGTTCTGTTTTTCTTTAGCATAAAAGGCTATGGAGATACAGCGGAAAGGTAACAGTGCTCTTATACATGCTGCCCAAAATCCCCCTATGCCAACCCTGTCTGGTAAGTGTGAGCAAATTGTGGCCCACGTTTTGGGGTCTGTGCAGTGTTGTGCAAGGTTCCTGAGGTCACCTTGAGCCCATTCCACATGCATCAAACATCCAAGATAAGGCCGTATTGTTGTTTTATGGTCCTATCTTTTTTGCTGCTGCTTGAAGTTCATGGAACTTCACTGGAGGCATTTCCTCTGTTGACTCCACTGTACTCCCTCTTTCAGTAATGACAGATTTCCTCACTATGAGGTTTATTGAGTATTTCCTTTCCCTAATTATGTTTCTTTACCTTCTGAGTCTAATCTAATACTGTTCTGGCATGTGTGGCACACAGACTCTGGATGACCTCTAAGATATCTTCTCGGCAGTCATCCAAATCGAAGTCATAACTGGGAATAACATCCAGTCCATTATTTACTCTCCTGGTGACTGCTGATATTAACCCCTTCCTAACTACCAGGGTGTTTTTTACTTTCTGGATATTTATCTGAGATTTGTCATGGATGTCCCCACTATTTTTCTCATTTTTCCTCTGTTCTGAAATAATTCTCACTGCAGCCTGTGCTTCTTTGACTTGTGTTTTATGATTTTGCTCTGTCCCTTCAGCTGTTTCAGCTTTATTTTTCCAGTTTTCATTCTTCCTCTAATTTGTGCAGCACAGATGAGTTTTATAAATTCTGTTCCACACTAAGTATTGTGCTTTTCTCAAATACCCGTTTCCTCTTAATTTATCATTTTGTTATTCTAGATCATTTATTCTATCTACACATTCTTGCAACTTTTTTTTGCTCTTGCACTAATAGCCAAAGAGTCCATCTTCCTGCTTTATCAACTTGTTTTGTTGTCTTTTACTACATCTTTTATTTCTTGGAAGGCAGTATTTGCTTTTTCTAGGGGAGGGGGTCTTCTCCCTAAAACGTTTCTGGCTTAAGTAAACTGACTGCACTTTTTTCCTCCACCTGTTTTTGCAGGGGGTCTGTTTTCCCGTCCTTTCTTCCATTCTTCAGTTTTATTAATTTAAGTCTTTTGGTTGGTTTTTCTCCATTACTTGGGCTGTTTCCTATTTAGGCTAGTTATATTCCCTAATTATTTGGGAATAACCTTCAACTAATTCTAATTTTTCCTGGAAGTTTTCTTTGCAACTATGATTGGTGGAGTAAATGCCAGCAGTCTGTTAACCTACATTATTTCAGGCTTAAACCTGTGTTTTTGTGAGGAATCTTTTGAGCCTTACTCTGGGAATAACACCTCTAGGAAAAGAAAGAGCTTCAGCACCAGGTCATACAATTTCATGGGATTTTATTAGTACATAAGCTCTGACAAGTATTTTCTCTCTTTTAATCACATAAAGAATTTCAAGAACATACCCCAAGACAGAAGAATACTGGGAACATGTAGCTTAACTCAACCTAAATTTACACTACCTGGAATGACGCAGTAGCTTTTCTTTAAGCAGCATAAAGCCCAAAGCAGCATGGAGCAGTAAACTAGAGAAAAATCTGTGTAATCTCACCAATCCTCCAGGAAAGGATAGTGAAGCATATTCAAAAACTGGGCCCAAAAATGACTCGGTAGGAAAAGGCCCTACCTCCAAGGGGTTTTCCTTCAGATGAGTACCTGAAAGACAGGAAATGAGGGGAAGAGCCTTGTATCCTCTCTCATTGACTCCCTGTTGGGGCAGCCCTCTTTTTATACTTTATTACATAAGAAATGCCAATGTTGGATCAGGCCAAAGGCCTATCCAGTCCAACACTCTGTGTCACACAGTGGCCAGAATTACCAAATGCCATCAGGAGGTCCACCAGTGGGGCCAGGACATTAGAAGCCCTCCCACTGTTGACCCCCCCCCAAGCACCAAGATGACAGAGCATCACTTGCCCCAGAGTCCCTATCTATACCTTGTGGCTAATAGCCACGGATGGACCTCTGCTTTGGCAGATCTGCCCACTCTTCTAACCCAATTTGGCAGATCTGCCCACTCTTCTAATCCAATCAGATTCTTACAGCTACTCTTGGGTCTTCACCAACTTGATGATAGACCGTTATTAGCAAAAATTATCATATGATCATGAGACATACACATGACCTGTCTGGGTTTCCCCCAGCCAAAAACACCCCAACTTTACTGGGTCAGGCCGGACTATGCTGGAACCTAAACCCACTTCTGCTTTGGCCCAGCGTTGCTGAGGTGGCCTATCTCCTGACAGCATCCATCTCAGAGCTAAACCTTCTGTGACAGTCACCCTTGTCCACATCCATAGTTTCCCCCATTGCTGGCTAAGCGCCGTAACAATAAAATTCATTCATTCATTCATAGTTTCCCCAAAAACCAACCCTTCAGGAGTTTCTGGTTACTGGCAATAATGGATACAATAGTATAGTATATAGTGTGATAGCATAAGCTTGTAGTGTATAAATGTATAACATTAACCTACATGACATAGCATAGCTTTGTGATCAAATAGCTCCATGCTTACATGTAGGAAGAGAAAGTGAAAGTACAAATTATAAAAACTAGTCTTATAGGTTCCTAAATAATTAAGAACAAGGGAAATATGGAACTTCTTACTGAGTTAGTTGACCTCTTCCAGCCTGTGCTAGTAACATACGGACTAAAGCCCAAGGGGCTGGGCATACCTGGCAGAAATTATTGGTATAATTCTGATTGTAAGTCGTTTAGAAGAGCAATTGGGAGCATTCATGGATCATTTAAAAATTAAATAGAATAGAGTATTGCCATGTAATTTGAAACTGAAAAGAGAATATAAAAATTATTGAAAATTAAGAAATCTGAGCAGGGCTATTTTTGGGTAGGAACGCACAGGAACGGAGTTCCGGCTGGCTCCCAAGTTGGCCACACCCAGCAGGAACTCATTAGCATAATAGGCCACACCCAACAGCAGGAACTCATGAGGATTGGCTACATTAGGGGTGTTTGGCCAAACATGCAAAAGAGTTCCTGCTCCAAAAAAAGCCCTGGGTTTTGACAACAAACAAGGTAAACAGAATAAGAAGCAAAAGGTGGGTGTGGGTGGATAACCACACTTCTGGCAACACATGGGTGTGGCCTAACATGCTAATGAGCTGTGCTGTTATGGGTGTGGCCTAATATGCTAATGATGTCCTGCTGTTGGGTATGGCCTATTATGCTAATGATTTTCTACTGGGCTTTTTCTACAAAAAAAGCCCTGAATCTGAGGCTCAGAAGAACAAATGGGGATGTTTATTCTGGGACATAAAACCGAAAAACGATAAATTGTTCTGAACTTTAATAGGAAAAGGATTAAATACAATGTTTTCCTGTACCTTGCCACATTCCGGCAGCTGTTTGGGAAGCCTTCTTTACCACTACTTTCGCAAATAAAAATGAGGCTATACCAGATGGCAGACCAGAATCACCATCAGATGCAAAGGGTTGGCCCCCATTAATGACTAGTGAGATTTAAGATCCTGATTTAGCAAGACAAAAAGGGGGAAAGCACCCGGTCCTGACTTAAAAGCAATGGAACTATTCAAAATCGACCTAGATTGGTGGGTGCAGATTCTGACCTCGTGCCTGAAGTTTAGCACAGTGCCATAATTGTCCTGATTTATAAAAAGGGGGATCTGATGGATCCAACAAATTACTGTCCAGTAAGTTTGCTGTCCATCATTGGAAAACTTGATGTTGCAATGCTTTATGGAAAGCTTAGATCCTGGGCTGAAGAAAATAACATCCTTGGGAATGAGCAGGTTGGTTTTAGGAAAGGAGTAAGCACTATTGATCGTTGTCATACTCTCAGGCCAGATAGGAGCCCTGTAGGGGCTGGATCCAGCCCATGGGCCGTATGTTTTTGACACCCCTGTTTTTTTAGAGGAACAGACTGATTGTAGACATGGCTTGCAGTGATTCTGTGGTTATGGTGGCAGCGTCCACTGCCATTATCAATGTGTGGCTGCTGTGGATGGTATGATGAACACAAAGTTCTCATTGGAGGGAAAATGTCAGGTAGGTACATATGAACTGACTGAATTCTCACGCACTTGACCAGTCTGACTCCCTAAGATATGCTTAGAATCACAGTTTAGTCATAATAATGAATTAACTCTAGTTCCTTTCTTTTAAAGGTAACCGGTGGCTCCAGTGGCATTGGAAAAAGTATTGCCGTGGAATGCTTCAAGCAAGGTGCTTTTATAACACTGCTTGCAAGAAATGAGGTAAATTTCTGCCATTCTTACTTAAAAAGAGGTTGTAGAATACTGTAAGCAATCAATAATGACGATGTGCAAAAAAGTATTTTTCAGGTTTGAGTATATTGAACCCAAAAAATATCGGTATTTCCCAATATTCCTTAAAGCTAATATTGGTATGATATTGGGATTCAGGAAATATGTGGGATTGCCAATTTTTTTTTTTTTTGCTCCATTATACCCTATGGAGACCATTATAGTCAATGGTCCCTATAGGCTATAAATGGAGAATCAATTGGGGAGAGGCTGTTTTTTGCATCATAGCTGTTGGTGCCTCTCCTCAAAAAACCCCCCCTAAATTTCAAAAAGATTGGACCAGGGGGTCTAATTCTATGGCCTCGGAAAAAGGCCATGACCTACCTGCCAATATCGATACAGTATTTGAACTGGAGACCCCTTGGCTACCTTTGGATTCAGTTTTTGATAACTTCAGCCTGCTCTCCACTGCAGTTGTAGACAGGATCCAGGGTGCTGTCAGGCCGACCATGTGCCTCCTGGATCCGTGTCCCTCATGGTTGGTGAAAGCCAGTGATGAGCGGATACGGGGCCCTCTGATGGACTCTGTCAATCTGTCCCTGGAAATGGGTTTTGACTCTATTGTTTCTGGGTAAGGAAACTGAGAGAGCGGTAGCTGAGCAGCTCCAGGGTTTCCTGGATGACACATCAGCATTGGATCCATTCCATTTTGCCCCAGCCACAGAATAGGCTGCCCTGATGGATTATCTCCACAGGCAGCTCGATCGAGGTGGGTCAGCACTTCTGTTGTTGCTAGATGTCACAGCAGTGTTCGGCACGGTCGAACACGATCTTTTGACCCACTGCCTGCCGACATGGGAGTTTGTGGGGTGGCCCTTCAATGGTTTGCCTCATTTCTCTGTTGTGGGGGACAGAGGATGTGTCCTCTAGGCATCTGTATGCATCCCCACGCCCAGCTGGCACAGAATTTCGGGCTGGGCTGTCATCAGTATGCTGATGGGGTGGGGTGGTTAAAAAGGAGCAGGCTGAGACTGGATCCAATTAAAACAGAGGTTCTGTGGCTGGGGGGGCTTCAGGGTTGGGGCATGGTCTTCCTGCTCTCGATGGGGCACCATTGACATTGGTGCAGTCTGTCAAGAGTTTGGGGGTGATTTTGGACGCCTTCATGACTATGGAAGTCCAAGTCACGCGAATTGCTAGATTGGCATTTTTCCATCTGCGCCAGCCGTGGCAATTGGCCCCTTTCTTGTCGCACCCTGACCTAGCCATGGTAATCCATGCAACAGTCACCTCCAGGCTAGACTACTGGAACTCGCTTTACGCTGGTCTGCCCTTGAGACTGACCCGGATGCTCCAGCTGATTCAAAATGCAGCAGCACAAGTCCTGATGGAAACGTCAAGGATGGCACACATACAGCTTGTGCAGTGCTAGCTGTATTAGCTTCCAGTAGAGTACTGAGTCAGGTTCAAGGTTTTGGTGTTGATGTTTAAGGCCTTGAGCTGTCAGGGTATGTCCCCGGGAGAGCGTTACGCTCCTTGGATAGGGATTTGCTGGTGGTCTCCAGCCCCAAATATATCCATCTGTCTTAGACCAGGGCCAGGGTCCTGGCCGTGACCCAGCGGAACTCTCTGCTGGACACCATCAGGGCCCCGCGGGATCTTATGCAATTCTGCAGGGGCCTATAAGGCAGAGATGTTCCGCCAGGCTTTTGGTTGAGGACAGCAACTGTTTCCACTCTAGTTGGCAGCCTCTCCTTGCTCTCCAGACTTGTTTTTGTTCCTCCTCTTCCCGTGTTGGGCAGTCTGGAATGCAAAGTAATGTGTAGCTCGCCATCTGGATTCTTTTAAATCTGTAATACTAGTATTGTTGTTGTATTTGATTTTTTTATGGTTTTATATTTTTATTTATTGTACATCGCCCAGAGTCCTGTGGTAGCAGGGTTTGGGTGGTTCAGAAATAGGTGGTGGTGGTGGAACATGGTCCCTTTAAATGCCTTTTGCAAGCCAAGCCACGAGTGAACTCTGAAGCAGCGAGTTCACCCGGAAGCCTTCCGGGTGAACGTGCCGCTTCAGGGTTCACTCATGGCGCAGCTTTTAAAAGGCATGTAAGGGGAGTTCCCTTTAAATGCCTTTTTCCCTCCACGCCTTACAAAAGTCTGATCCTGGGCTGGCCAGGATTTTTTTGCTTGTGGGCAGTGTTCCCTCTAAGCTGAGTTAGGGTGAGCTAGCTCACAGTTTTTTAGCCTCTTGCTCACACACTTTTGTCTTAGCTCAGGAAGGAGGGCTCCAGAGCAAACTAATGTATGCAGTAGCCAAGTCACTCGCTCACAGCTTTAATGCCAGTAGCTCACAGGGTAGAATTTTTGCTCACGAGACACTACAGCTTCGAGGGAACATTGCATATTTTTTTCTTGTGGGGCAGCCAGTATTTGTGTCGGCTGAGCTCCTGGCCAGTTTTTGCGATAACTGGGAAAGGGGGGATGAGTCCCATTGAAATCAATGAAGTGGGAATCAGCTTGGTAGTGGGGGGACTTGGCACTTTCCCAGGGACAGATCAGGACCACCGGGGAAACCATTCAGCACACTAAAGGCTCCTCTCGGAGTGTTTATTCCTCCAGAAGGCAAAGACCGCGGGGCTGGCCAGCCGCTCTGCGTCTCTCCCGGGCCGGCCGCTCTGCGTCTCTCCCGGCCTCTCTCTTGAACATAGAGCCAGAGAGGGGTTGGGTCCTGCTGTCCTTCGTTCTGGGGCCGGAGTGGAGGAGCAGCTTGGGAGCTCAGCAGGCCCCTCTTGCTGGAGGCCGGCCAGGCTCCATGGCAGTGGCTCCAAGACGCGGCCAGGGAAGAGAGGCATGGTGGGAGAAAGCTCAACCGTCCCTCGACCCGATAATGCGGGGAGACTCAACCACAGAGAAATGGCTCCCTGCCACCCACCCCCACCCTCCGCTGCACTCTGCCTCTCTCCTGTGCCAGCCTGCTGGGAAGTATGCAGCCTGCAATTGCCCTGTGAATGCCAATAAGCCCAGCTGGTGATGGAGAGGCGCGGGGCGGTGGTGCTGGAATGATGCAGGGGGAGCGCTGGAAGTGTTGCCTCCTGCGGCTGGTAGTCGGCCACCACATCACCCTCCAGCGGGGCCAGGACTATGCTTCCTAGGGTGCATCGGGAGGGCCAGAGGAGGGCAGGCGTGTTTGTTTCTGTGAAGGGAGGGAGGGAGAAGGGGGCAGCAGCAGTGCGACTTTGCTGAACTTTCTAATACCAATACCAAATTAAATATAAATAAATAAAACATGGACTTTTGGGGCATGGCTGTTTATGAGGGGGGCATGGCCCTAAAATGCCCCACCATAGCTCCAGGCCGAATAGTACATTTACCCTTGGTTTTATTCAGTGTAAACCAGCCCCTTATGGGATTGTCCACAAAATCTTGTTCTGCCATTCAGTCTCACTGCATGGTAGTAAGTTAAGGCATTTGGTATTTCTAAGCCTCTTTGACTCCACTTCTGCACAGCCTGCCAAGCCATTCTTGGTCTCTTACTTTGCTGAATAAAATGGTTACATAGTCTCCCCTATTCTAGTAATTTTTTCTCTGATATGATCACAGGAGTGTTTTGCATGACAAGTGTTAGCTTCAGCGAAACTGCAATTTTGAATGCATTAATCCTATCCAAGAGGGATAACTGCAAAGATTCCCACAGATAAAGTATCAGTAATTTTCTTCCATAGTAAATTGTAGGTTAAGGTATTTTTGTTCTTTACACGTATAGATACAGAGGTATTTTGCATGGGTCTAATTATATTTCACTCATGTTAACCAGCAGCCACCTTTTATTTCAGTTCAGTCTAGGTTAAACAGCATAAACTCTGATTTCTGAGTGTTTATCTTATAGCAGGAGACCTTAGATTACGCGTCAGCCACTTCTGTAGTGTTCTACATGATGAATTTATATCTGATACAAAAAATATAATATTGTCACCTGTTACCTTGCAAAGTGGTAGTCTGAAATTCCTAACAAAAAACCCTAACAAAAAAGCTTTATATTTGATGGTAGATGTTACATTGTAAGATCTGTAGGTGGAGCAGAAGAATTTGCCTTGCATATCTTTCCTTGTGATTCTGACAAAATTGAAGCCTTGAAAATATTTTCAGTTAATATCAATGGCTTAAATGAACTGCATAAGCAATGTAATGTTATGTATAAACTATATAAGGCAATAGCAGATCTAATTGCTTCAAGAAACCCGTATTAGACTTTCTCAAACAAATCTGATTGAAAATCTAAAATTTGGTACTTTATATGTGGCAGCCTATTATTAAAAAAAGATGTAGCCGTATACATTAAATTCCATTTTATTAATTACAAGAATGTTGCTCAATAAGAATAAGAGATATTTATTCCTCAAAGGTTCAATTAAGAATCATCAAATAACTATCAGCAATATCTATGCACCTAATCATAACCAGAATATTTTCTTTAATAAAAATTTACAGGAGAAACTTACACAATTTGCTTCTGGAGACCTCACAATAGGTGGAGATTAATTGCAGCATGAATAACTTTTTCCCTTTTTCAAAAGGAAAAAGCAGTGTATCTGCTTGTCTTACATGTTTAAGAAGGCCCTTAAAATGTTAAATTTAATTGATACCTGGTGAAATGTGAACCCAACAGTAAGAGACTATACCTTTTCTTCAGTATCACTGAATTCCTATTCATATATAGATTTCTTTCTGCTTTCTTCTTCTCTGGTAGATAGTATCAAACAGGAAAAGGCTGAGGTAAATGTATTTGCTGATCATGCTCCTATCTCTCTTAATCTTGCCCCTAAAAGGAACAAAAAAATTAGCCATTGGAGGCTTGGTAATGATTTGTTACCTAATCAGGTAGAGAGAAGTTACAAGTTGAACTGCAAATTTACTTTGATATAAGCTCTAGTCAGGAGGTTTCCCCTATTATAGTTTGGGGAAAGCCTTCTTCTGAAGCCTAGCCATTAGTTCCTCAGCGTATTATAGAAGGTCAAGAGAAGCAGAGCACAGTAAATGTGGTGACAAAATAAAAACAGAGTCCAAGCACAAGTCTTATCGAAGTAAAAAAGACACTTAGAGCTTAAGGGAGCAAGATCCAAGGTGCAGGGCCCGGATATGGTTAGAATTCATTAAAATATGCAGTGTCTTAAACAGCAGTACTTTGAACACAGAAATAAAACAGGCATGCTTTTAGTTCATAAATTAAATAGGAAGAAAGCAGCAAATAATAGTGTCAATTCGAAACAATGGTGATCAGATGGTAGCTCAAATAACTAAGGAAGCTGATACCTTTTATGAAGAGTTATGTGCTTCTAGGGTTGCCAACCCCCCCGGTTTGCCAGGGGTCCCCCGTTTTGGGGGGGGGTTCTTCCCCCGCCGGCCATCTGGCCGGCGGGGGAAGCCCCACCCACAACACCCACAGCCACCCATCTCTCTCCCTTTAAGGGTGTGCAACCCGTGTTTCATCCCAAGCGCGAACTCTGCAAGCTTGCAGGGAAAAGCCAGCTTCGTTCTTAAAAGGGAAATGCAGCTTCTCTTAAAGGGGAAACACCGGCTGCTGGCTATTTTAAGTGCAGGGAACTGCCGTTTCTGGAGATCCGGTGCACGGCCGGGGGGGGGGGGCGGCAGACGTCCCCAACATGACGTCATCACGTTGGGGATGCCCCACCCCTTCCAGGAACGCCCCCAAAGTCCCCCACTGCGGGTGGAAGATGGACTTGGCAACCCTATGTACTTCACAAAAATCCTGGCAAGACTTCATAAATGTTTTTTTTTAGAGAAGGTTAAGCTTTCTTAAAGTTAAGCCTGCTTTGGCTGGGAGGGCAGGGTGTCAATCGAATAAATAAATGAATTATTATAAATAACCTGATGTTCGTCTGGGATTCATACAAAAGGAAGTTGTCTCCTAATATTTCTCTGTATCCATAGTTGTGAGAGAATTAGATAAGTTTCAGAATGTCCAGTTTCACTCATTTAAAAAATGGGGATTGTTCAGTCACAGTACTTTTGAGAATCTAATTGTAAACAACACGGTAATCCCCTTTGAAACAGTTGCTCACTTGATGAATAAAACAATTAGGCCATCTAAATATTTACAAGTTAATGTTTTTTTTTGTTTTAATTATGAGGTGTTCTGCATCTGAGGAGTGGTGTGGAGCTGGGGAAAACATTACTTAGAGAGCATACTTAATGTCATTTACAGCATGGATTTAAATAAATAAACATTTCAAGTGAAATGGGGAAAGGATCCAATGAAGTATTGAGATGTGTGCTAATAAATGGATCTAAATTCAGTGTCATCACAATTTAAAGAAGACTTTGAAAATGCTACAGTAGTATTTGTCCCCTTATAAACTAGCAAAATTTTACACGAACTTACATGATTTATGTTGGTACTATAAGTTATCTGAAGGTGATTTCTAGCATATGTGGCAGACATGTACGCATGCTAAAAATATTGGCAATCCTATTTAGATGCTGTGAAGGTTGGGTTTGGAATTGATTTTTCTAAACTGAGGCTCTTCTTCTAAATTGTGTACCAAAATCTCCCTTAAATCTACTTACTGTTGTTTTGCACCCAATCACAGCAGCTAGAATAATTTTTTGCAAGGCACTGGAAACAAGAATCAGCTCTGAACACAGAATAAAACAAGGTACAAAAAAGCCTAGCAATCTACTATATGATTAAGTTAATAGAATTAAGGAACGGAAAAGACATACAACAGATTGAACTAACTTGAAATCCAATAATACAAAAGCTGAGACATTTTGCCAAGTAGGGTCTTTATTTTATGTTTAATCCCAGGTTAATTTTTGAATGAATAAATAAATAAGTTCAGAATCATCATAAAGTGCTATTTTAAATTGATGTGAGCCAGTGCCCTTAATCTCAAGAGAGTTCCTAATGAGAACAGCGAACGGTTCCTAAACAAAAGCAAAAAATGAAGCTGATGATGGACATTTTTGGAGAAAGCATACCCAGTATATTTAATCATGCTTCTGAATGTGCATATATAATTTTTGCTCATTGGGAAAAGTAAGTACTGAAATCAAAGGCTTTTTATACATGCTATCAAAAATTTAGTCTCAAGCCATGGACTTCCGGTTTATGGAGACACAATAGCGGACGTTTCTCCCAGACCTCCCGGGGAAGTGATCCGTGTGCCAGCAGTTGGGGGGGGGACTGGTCACCACCACCCCAGGCTCCTAGCCATGGGGCTTTGAAGGGTAGCCTCTTTGCCAGCACTTTGCTGGAGAATTGAGGCGCTCTTCTGCCCCGACGGTCCTGCCGCTGCTGCGTCCGCAATGGAACCAGAGCCGCTGACTGGGACAAGGGTTGGAGATGGAGCACAAAAAACTTACCTTGAGCAAGGTCTTCGGACCATCAATGAACAGTGAGTCGAGTTAAATCGAAATGCCGGGAATTTAAAAGAAAGCCCCCCTGGGAACGGCAAGACGAGCGAGCGGGGGGAGGCCCTCCCATACGCACAAAGAGAATAGCAATTTGCCAAGGGGGAGCTGAAGAAAAAGCATCAAAATCTATTTTAAGAGATCAACTAGAGCGCCTGTAAGCGCTTGGGTGAATTTCAGAGACTTTAGCAAGTTTTTTAAAAAGTAAACAATCCATAAAAATGGTGTGGGAAAAAACGAAGAAAGACAGACAAGCAAAAGTGAAACCACCGGGGAGCATGAGCCCGTGGCCAGAAGATACCACTGACTTTTCTAAATTGTTAGTGGACTCTTTGCGCCCTCTACTGGACCAGATGACGAACATCAATCAACAACTGACAGCTTTAAACCAGAATTTTGCAGCTCAGCAGCTCCAATTGACTGAGACTACAAAAAAGATGGAGCAAACAGTTGAGAAAGTGAAGGAAATGGATGCCAACTCTAAAAAGGTTAAGAAAAAGGTTCAAATGCTGGAAAAGAAGCAAGCTTCAGATTAATATCAATTTTTGCAGCTACAAATGGAAAAGGCTAACCTAGTCCTCTGGTTCCAAGGGGTCCCTGAAGCAAAAGAAGAGAATCTAAAGCAACTGCTGAGTGATGTGCTAGCCCCAATCACAGATTTAAAAGCGGAATACCTTTAAGCGAAATGGATGTGGTTTATAGAACGTATTCCGTTTATATCAAGAAAAATAATCTGCCTGGGGAGATAGTGGTTAGATTCTCGAAGAGACATGTGAGGAACCAAGTCCTGAAAGCAACTACAGGAACGCCCTTGAAAATTGGAGGCAACATCATCAGAATCTTAAAAGACATTCCATTTGAAATAAGGAAAAAGGGGAAGAAGTATAAGGACTTGATCCTATTTTTACAAACAAACAGCATTCCTTAGAAATGGTTGACCCCCGAAGGCGTCATTTTCAAACTGCAGGATAAAAAAGAAAAAATTGACTCTGTTTCTAAAGCATGTGAGTTCTTGAGACTGCAACTAGGAGAGTCCGGTGAGGATGGCAAGGAAGAAGAAGACAGCAAACCTAGTGATGAAATGGACTCTGCTACTTCCGATGAGGACTCTGTCTCCGAAAAAGGGGCCGCAGCCCCTAAGCGAGAATATCAATTAAAGATTAGAAAAGTTAAAACAAAATGAAGGCTGAAGAACTTTGAGTTGTGCCTTAAGGCCTTAAAGATATCAATGATGCTTTTGTGATTCTCTTTAAATAGTGAAAACAGTGGTTTTAAAGATAAACAATATAGCATGATCGACTATGTTCAATGTAATCATAGCATTTTAGATTAACACTGATACAAGCTATTGTAATGATCTCCTATTCTTGAGTTTTTAGTTTGGTTTTCTTTCCTTTCTTCCATAGATGTAGTTTTCCCTTCTCTTTTTTTCGTTGTAGTTTATAGAGAATGCAATAAAAAATCCCCTCCGGGGGCTTTAAAAAAAAAATTAGTCTCAAGCCTATAAAGGCAGCTTTTATGTTTTTGAACACGATCCGTTAAATCAAACACTTTTTGAACGTTATTAGAGATGAACCCTGATTGGGCAAGGTGTATGTATCTTGCTGCGGTGTAATCTATGTGTGGATCTTACTGCCTTTCTGTAATGCAAGGAGTCTTCCTCCTACTTAAGTGTCTCTTCTACTGGAGGATGGTTAGATCCACCCCATTATTTGTAAAAGGATCAAGTGTATTAATAGAGCCATCGTTAATGTAGTGGTTAAAACGTCAAATGTGGATCTGGGAAACTCAGGTCCAAAGCCCCATTCTGCCATGAAAGCTTGAGGGATGACCTGGGGCCAGTCACGCACTCAGGGCTCTTTTTGTAGCAGGAACTCCTTTGCATATTAGGCGACACACCCCTAATGTAGCCAATCCTCCAAGAGCTTGCAGGGCTCTTCTTTACAGGGGCTACTGTAACCTCATTGGGTGCATTCAGACGCACCATTTGATCTGGTCTCGTGCCAGTTCAGAAACGGATTTTATACGCGTGATCACACAGTCAACATCTGCCTCCTGTCCCCAGCCGTCGCTTTCCAGCTCAAATCCCCTTTAAACCGGAGTACTTTGTTACCAGGTCCCCAAGTGGTGGTTTCCTGATTCTCTGTTTCCAGCCGCATTTTCTCCCTGTGTGATTACTCCTCCGGTGTCAAGCCACTTCGGGTTTAAACCCCCTCCCTGCTCGAACGCTGCCCAAGGCTTCTGCTTTTTGCCCTCCATTTTTTAAAAGCGTTGGCGGTGGACGCATAGGCGGAGCTCCGCCATCGCGTTATTAAAAAACAATGTTTAAACAGTGCCTAGTTTTAGTGTTTAAACGAGTTCGGGATCTCACAGAGGCCATTTTTGGGTAAACGTTTAGAGGGAAGTGTTCCTTTAAAGTTTAAAGGGAAGTGAACAACTAACAAGATGCTCAGAAAGTTCTCTCACAACAACTAACATACTAACATTGAAGCCGAGACAAACAAGAACTCTACAAGTATATTGTTGTACTAACACTTTTATTAATAACACTTAGACTAACACAGATATGATCTCCTCCTCTTGGGTTTTTAGTGTAGTGTGGTTATCTATCCTTTATCCTTAGATGTTATCCCCCTCCCTCATATTTTCTTTGTAGTTTTGTAGTCTTATTAAAAAATAATTAAAAATATCCCTCCGGGGATTAAAAACATTTTTTTTAAAGGGAAGTGTTACAGCAGTCGGGTTGAAGTGGAAATTGCTGTTCTGTGCACGGGTGAAAATTTTAGTTCTACAGATGGCTGCCTGTGCGCATGCCCAAACTGAGAGGGGGGGGGGGGACACCGATGCACGCTCCCTCCCATGGACGGCAGGGAGCGATGTGGCTGCGCAGCGATCCGGAGCAAGGAGGTGAGTGCGATTGCAAATCTCCAGGTTAAAACTCGCTCCCGGCACGCTGTCTGGCCACACCCGTAGGGTTGTTGCAGGAGAGGAGAATGATATAAGCTGTTTTAGATCCCCATTGGGGAGAAAAGTGGGATATAAATAAGACATGTAAACAAAAATAACATTTCTAAAGTGCAATACTAAGTGCTGAATGATATTTTTAAACACTTCTATGAAGATCTACAACAAAGGCATGACTTGTTCTATTACTTCAGAAGGAGTTTAATTGTGGTGGTAATTATTTTGCCAGAATGTCCCAAATGTGTTTCTTTCATTCCAGAGTCGGCTGTTGGAGGCAAAGAAGGAAATTGAAAAATATGCAGTTAATGATAAGCAGGTAAACTTGCTATCTTGGACAGTAATGGTTGACCTGCCCTAGCTGTGAGATAGTATGGGCAGATAAGAGAAAATATTCTGCTGTGTTATAATAACATGGAGACCAAATGCTAAATGGAACAGTGCATGAAATCAATTCACAGTTACCTTAAGAAAGTTAAACAGAATTGTAGATAGTGCTAGGCTTCAGTTGTGCATAGCTGTAGCCAGGGGTCATTACCTACAGGAGCGGAGCTCCGGCAGTAAAGAGCCCAGGGGGGTGGGTACATGCAACAAGCCCCACCCCCTGCTCCCAGCAGCCCTCAGGCAGAGCAAGAAGCAGCAGGTAAGTTGCAGAGCTCCCCCCGGTCCAAAACAGTCCAGTGACACCTTTAAGACCAAGTTTTATTCAGGTACAAGCTCTCCCTCCTCCGCGAAGACAGATATGCACATTCCCCCCCCCCCAATAGCTAGGAATCCAAAACAGTCCAGTGGAGCCTGAGTGGTGGGTGTTGCCTTCTGACACACCTCCGGTGGTGTCGGGGTGTGGTACATGCAAATAAGTTACGCTAATGAGTTATACTCAGGGCTCTAGTCGGGGGGGAGCTCTCAGGTACGGAGCTCCGGAAGAGAACCTCTAGGGGGCGGGGCGGTCATGTGGTGAAGCCCCGCCCCCTTCTTTACCCCGCCCTCTGCTTCGATCCTCATTCCGTTTGGGAATGAGGATGAAGCAGGAGGGTAAGTAGCCGGGCCTTCTGACACACTTCCGGTGATGTCAGGGGGTGTGGCCTTCTGTCACTTCCGGTGATGTCAGGGGGCGTGGCATATGCAAATAAGTTATGCTAATGAGTTATGCTAATGAGCTCCGGCAGCTCTTTTTCTACAACAAGACCCCTGGTTATACTAATGAGCTCCTGCACCTCTTTTTCTACGAAATGACCCCTGGCTGTAACATAGGTGTCCCAGAAGTATACACAGGTAGCCAGCAACATCTTGAAAGCTTTCATTTCAGCAGATCTTTTGTCTAACCAGGAAGTCATGATTTTAAATAGAGAGGTGGTTCCTTTTTTAAGTACTTCTCTGAATATTTTATTTTATAGTCCATCTTTCTCATTGGGACCAAAGGTAGATTACAAGTATGATAATAGCTTTGTCAGTCAGTGAGTGTATTATGAGATTTGATATTTGACTCATAACAACAAAGATTATCCTAGTAAGACAAAGTAGTACAGTTGGGCTGCAGAAATGACTCTCAGTAGTTAAAAAGATAAATGGTTGACCAAGTTGTTTGTAATAGGTCAGTGCGGTTATAGTTAGTGGAAATTAAATATAAACTGAACCTGTTTTCCTACACACTTAGTCTACCTATGCCCTGTTATTCTTTATGAAGCTTAGAGAAACTTGCAAGAGCTTGCTGTGGTCTCCTCCTCAACATCAGATCTATATCCACTTAGCTTCAACAATACCACACTCTTACTAATCTTTCTGTTCTTCTCTTCCCCTGGCCCTTTCACATAGGTTGTACACTGCATCTCGGTAGATGTTTCTAAAGACTATGCAAATGTGGAGCGGGTCCTAAAACAAGTAAGAAAACGTTGGGCTTTTTACTACATTTTGTGTGTGTTTTTAATGGGTTACATTGTTGCAGAAGTGCATCTATCTTGGATTTATTAGATTACCTTTTCTAGGCTCAAGAGAAGTTGGGTCCGGTCGATATGCTTGTAAATAGTGCTGGGACTTCGGTTACTGGAAAATTTGAAGATCTCAACACCAAGAATTTTGAGGTAAGCAGTGGTATTAAAGCATTTGGTAATGGTTAATCCAGCAGTAGGTAGTAAACTATATTCTAAGAAAAGAGCAAGAGTCCAGTGACACCTTAAAGACTAACAAATTTTGCAGCAGGATATGAGCTTTCATGAGTCACTGTTCACTTCTTCAGAATAAATGGACGTAAGTCTGACATTAGAAACTACAACATCGAAGAACGAGTAAGGGACTCATTTAGTTGCTGACCTGAGAAGTAGTTCCCTTACAAAGGAATCTCAAAGGGAGAAAGCAAGATTCCTATCTTGTTATACATGCAGTGACAGCTGCAAGAATATTATATCCCAAATACTGGAGGGAAAATGAGGTACCTTCAAAAGAAGAAATTATTAATAAAATACTTGAAACTGCAGAGATGGACAAACTAACTTTAATTTTGAGAGGACAAAATGAAAGAGACGTTGGTTTCTTTTTTGTTAGATAAAATAAAATTGTTTATAAAAAAAGGAATCTCAAAGGGAGATTAGAAAGAGAAACGGCTGAATCACAACTGATCATGAAGCTCAAGACAGTGCATCCTCTTGGACTGAATCGAGTTTCTAAATTGTTTTATAAATTGTTGTCACCCACTCTGAGCCAGTTTCAGGGAGAGCGGGATATAAATTAAATTTTAAATAGTGTATTGATTTTGTAAGACTAGAAATAAATTATACATTCCAGTTTTGGTCTGCCCAAGAATATGGGGACAACTCCCCAAAGTATATAATTAAACTCTGCTTCCTGATAGCAAGATCATCACTCTAGAAAGGAAAGGATGACTTAGTAGCTGTAGTGGGGCTGTGTGACTTGATGATAGAGTTATACTTTCTTGAGTTCCTGTGTAGAAAAATATCTTATCTCAAACTTGGAGACATTTTTGGGCAACCGACTGGCCATAAATTGAATAACTATTGCTTCATGATAGTGGACAAGACTATAGCACTAGCACTGCAACGTGCCTGTAGGGTTAATTAGGGCCTAGAACAGGAACATCCAGCTAGGAAGAAGAAGAGGAGATTGGATTTATACCCCGCCCTTCACTACCCAAGGGAGCCTCAGAGCAGCTTACAAACTCTTTTCCCTTCCCCTCCCCACAACAGACACCCTGTGAGGTAGGCGGGGCTGAGAGAGCTCTGACAGAAACTGCTCTTTTTCAAGGACAGCTCTTATCAGAACTACGGCTTGCCCAAAGTCATCCAGCCAGGTGCAAGTGGAGGAGTGGGGAATCAAACCCGGTTCTCCCAGGTTAGAGTCCACGCACTTAACCACTACACCAAACTGGCTCAGGGTGGATACTGTACAAATATAGGATTTCCGGGGGGGGGGGCATTTCCTCTTTCGTTTTTCTGAAAGCTTTGTACTCTCTCCTTTTCTTCCTTCCTTTTCACCTTCCCACCCACCAGCCAACCCACCTTTTTCTGGCCCCTCACTCCAGCTTTTCCTCCTTAACTCTACAGCAGCCCTTCTCCATGAAGTCTGGCCTATTCATGTGATGCCAGTAGAAGCAGCCAGGCTGGGCTTAGTTACCTGTTGGGGAACCTGCAAGTACTTGGAGGGAGCACCTCACTTTCCCTTTTATCCCCCCCCCACACACACACACACAAACACTTATTTCCTCATTTTCTCCTTCTGGCAGTTTTCCATGTTTCCTTCTCTCCCTCCCACCCACCAACCTACCTTTTACCTGCCCCTTTAGTTTTTTTTTTTTTTTACCATCTTTCTCCCCAATGGGGATCCAGAGCCGCTTGCCTCATTCTCCTCCATTTTATCCTCTCAACCACCCTGTGAAGTAGGCCAGGCTTGAGAGTACGCAGCTGGCCCAAAATCACGCAGCGTGCTTGCTCAGCAGAACGATGATTCCACCTTGGGTCTCCCAGATCCTAGACTGAAACCCTAGCCACTATGCCACGCCGGTTTTCAAGAGGTGGCTGCTGTTGAACACTAGTGAGCTTCCAGGCGTGGGTGAGTCACCCAAGCCACATGGTTGCAAGTCAGCGTTAGATGCTGGTGGCCTTGGCCCCAGTGTCCTTCCTCAAAGGCTAAAACAGCCCTCACAAAGCCCCATGGCTTTTACTGATCAAACCAGGCTTGACGGCTGACAATACTGTTGTGGTTGCCTAGCAATGGACACTGAGCGCATTTGTTTTTTGAAGCAACAGGATTTAATCCTTTCTATCATTGTGGGGGGAGTATTTTTTTTTTAAAAGATTTCTGATTTTTCTGCAAACCTGGGCCTTTTCTCAGGCTTATAGAAAGATGTCTGTCCATGAACCCCAGTCTCTGGATATAAGTACAGATGGGCCATGTGGGGGACTGGATATATTTACAAAGCCTCGAACCAGGAGCACTGCTGCATTTGGTTGGGGACCTGCTATAATATTTGGTTGTTCTTCTTATAGCAAGCTTGGTGATCTGCGCCAATCAATAGGGCAGTGAAACAGGGTCGCCACAGGCAAGGCAGTGATTTCTGCACACTTAGGTGACTTCCTAGATATGCAGAGAAATAGTGCTTTTCTTTAAAAGGAGCACAAAAATGGCCTCTCGAGGCCAAACCCAATGTGACAACATCCTCATGGCAAATCCCATTTTGAAGTCATTTAAAAATGTTGCGGGGGCCCCAATCCTGATAGCAAGTGCTGTAAGAGCCATGAGGGGCACAGCTGTTTCAGCACTTGATAAAATTATAGTGATGGGGTGGAGAGCAAACATGCCACCCTATGCACACCTTCATGTCTGTCTGGCTCTCAGTGAGGGTCCAAAGGCTCTCCCATAGGAAAAAGTATTAGAAGCCCTGGAAACCAAGGCCATTAGACATTCTTGTTCTGATGGCAGGAGAGAGAAACTGCCTGGGAGTTGTCCAGATCTTGGCAGCTTCTGCCTCCTGTTCTGCCTCCTCCCCCACGCAGGGCTCGTTGAGAAGTGCATTGCCCTGACAAGAGAGAAGGCGGAACAGTTTGCCAGAAGCCCTGATTGACAGCTTAAGTATATGTCGCTGCTTGCTCTTCACGTGCCTCCCGTACGTCAGTGACAAGCACAGAAGGCAGCTACTGCAAACAGGGTGTACATTCTTCATGTTCTTATTGTAGAACACATGGGAACTTTTTAAAAGCAAGAGAGCCAGTTTGGTGCAGTGGTTAAGAGCGGCGGACTCTAATCTGGAGGACCGGGTTTGATTCCCCGCTCCTCCACTTGAGCCCAGGTGGCTGGCCTTTGGTCAGTCAGAGATCTCTCAGCCCCACCTACCTCACAGGGGTATCTGTTGTGGGAAGAGGAAGGGAAGGTGACTGTAAGCCAGTCCAAGACTCCTTCAGGTAGTGAAGGGTGGGGTATAAAACTAACTTCTTTCACATAAATACAGTAAAGAAATAATAGCAGGGAAATTAGGTCATTTTCTGTCCAGAGAAGCCAATGTTAGATCAGGCCAGTGGCCCATCCAGTCCAACACTCTGTGTCACACAGTGGCCAAAAATACCAGGTGCCATCAGGAGGTCCAGCAGTGGGGCCAGGACACTAGAAGCTCTCCCACTGTTGCCCCCCCCAAGCACCAAGAATACAGAGCACAGAGCATCCCATCTATACCTTGTGGCTAATAGCCACCGATGGATCTCTTCGTGGATGGTGATCCAGTGTGAGAAATTGTTCAAAACAGTCATCCTATTGTACTGTTTTGATTGGAAACTACCATTACTAGCTTCTAACACCATTTTTTCTCCCACCTCTCACTCTGGGGCTCTCATGGCAGGGGGGAGGATAGCTGAACCTTCCTGCAAATTACCATGGCCCCTGAATGGTGTGTCCAATTAACACAGATCCCACAAAGTGGAGGCATCCTTTAGTCAACATCTTGGCATCGTTTGTGTTAACGGTTGTGTGCAAGGGGATGTGCTCCAACATGTTCATGGGGGAAACTTGCAAGTTGTTTAGGTGTTGTACTGGCAATGACAGCTCTTCTGTTTCTATGTGTAAGCAGGATTTTTTGCACTCCCTTAGGCTTACTGGCAGTGTGGATTAAAATTGCAGAAGCTGGGCTAGGTTGCACCCATCTAAATTTATGATTGCATTAGCTGCCCATGGATTACTGGATGTCATAAACATTTATTGGTCTGAAATTAGTTGACTCTGTCTCAGACATGTGTCTGTTCCTGCAGGAACTGATGTCTGTCAACTACCTGGGTAGTGTTTACCCAACTCATGCAGTAATTACCACCATGAAGGAACGAAGAATGGGAAGGATTGTGTTTGTGTCATCCCAGGCTGGGCAACTTGGACTATTTGGTTACACAGCTTATTCTGCAACAAAGTTTGCACTTCGAGGATTAGCGGAAGCTTTGCAAATGGAGGTATGATTATCTGTTCATCTGCTTGCATTGTGCCCTTGGGGGCGGGGGAAGAGATTTGGTGTGACTTGAATTCAGAAGCTTCTCTTACAGTGTGCCACATTGTAATAAAAAGCCAGTTGTTTTAGAACTAGGTTGGAAGCAGAGGCACCGCCTGCAGTATGGTTTGGGAACTTTGTGCAAAAGACAGAATTGTCAGCCCGCACCTACTTATACCTTCTCTACTACCAGTGCCGGACATCAAGAATACCTTTACATGACATGCACTCAAGTGATGCAGTGTTCTTGAAGGAAGGTGATACTGATAGATTAAATAGTCTTGTACGTCCACGTTGGGCTGCACTGTTGTTATCGTTATCGTTGGGAAATCCTTGAATCTGCCACTGTACTTGTAGTTTACCCCCTTGTGTCTGCTTCACACTGAATGTCAGCAGCTGAGCTATCCGCTACCACCGATTTGGGACTTTTTCAAAGTAGCAGCTCCAGATAATGTGGCAGTAATTCTCCTTCGCTAGAAATATTGGTGACACAGCTGTGATTGAAACAGTTTCCATTCTTTGTGTAGTTCCACATGTGCAGCGCAGAAACAGCTTCGAAAATTCTAGAGCTGAAAGGCGAAACAAATTCCAGAGAAAGATACTGTCTGCAGATGCTTCCAATATCCTTGCCCATTAGATATAAACAAAGTACTAGTCCTGAAAAGGTGGATTTGTGTATAGTTAAGAGCATATTCTGGAGTACTGTACCTTTTAAACTGTGTTACATTAATACCCATCTCTTTGCGTGTCGTACTTCATATTCAATGTGCATGAACCAAATATTTTTCTTTGCCAAATTAGGTAAAGCCCTATAATGTCTATATCACAGTTGCCTATCCTCCGGATACAGACACACCTGGCTTCGCAGAAGAAAGTAAGACAAAGGTAACATGTTAGTTCTTTTCAAACATTCTGTATTTACAAGGAGGGGCCCACATGCTCTTCCCAGGGACATCTCATTCTTCCCTATTTCTCTGTGTCCTCTTCCCTTTCCTGAAAAACCCAAGTAGCTTCTCCCCACTTTCTGCTTCCTTCTCTCCTTTTCACACCCCCCCCAACCAACCTACCTTTATCTCCC
>NW_015164221.1:374356-393055 GCF_001447785.1 Gekko japonicus
GGTCTTCAGCTTTCCTTCCTTCCCTCCCCTTGGCAGCCTCTCCCCAAGAAACCTATGGCCCAGTTGTATGTGACGGTAGTTAGAAAATGCCGTAAAATAGCAGAGACTCTGTTTAAGTATGTACAGAGTATTTACACTGGACACTGGAACATATATACAGTCCTTAGTCAAACTCACTGTTCAGACTGACAAGGTGCCGCGCAGACCAACGATCCCACCAAAAGAGACGTGTAGCGCTGTACAAGTCACAATATATATGTACACTGACCAATCAGGACACAGCAATTAACACTTAGCTGACTCATGGTGATTATGGCAGAGTCTGATGCAATCTGCCTGTCACCTGACTCCTGACTGACAGCTTGCCAGTAATATATCAAATACTGTCAGTATGGTGCTGGCTGAGCACCGGGGGGCAGTCTGCAACGACGTGCAAGGCACTTTGTCCTGCATTGCCTCCCCACACTGTCTCCTCTTCCCTCATCCTAGCAACTCCCGTATCCTCACCAGTCCCTGCTTTCTTCTCTCCTTCACATCCACCAATCTACTTTTTACCCCCCCCCCCCCATCTTAGGAGCTGCGGTGGCTCAAGTGGTTAAGACGCTGAACTGCAGGCTGCGGAAGGTCGGTAGTTCAGCAGTTCGAGACCCGAGTGTGCCGCATGACAGAGTGAGCTCCCGTCTCTAGTTCCGGCTCCTGCCAACCTAGCAGTTCGAAAGCAAGAAATTGCAAGTCGATAAATAGGGACCGCTTCGGTGGGGAAAGGAACAGCATTCCGTGCGCCTCGGTGTTTAGTCATGCCGGCCACATGGCCACGGAAACGTCTTCGGACAGCGCTGGCTCTTCGGCTTTGAAACGGAGATGAGCACCGCAACCCTAGAGTCGGATTCGACTGGCTTTCGAGCAAGGGAAACCTTTACCTTTACTTTTTACGTCTTATTTATTTGCTTTATTTATATCCTCCCTTTCTCCACAATGGGGCACGGTTGGTGCTGCATTGGCCTCAGGGCTCCCAGAAGCTCTGCCAGCTTTAAGTTCTCTGTGACTGTTCATTCAATGTTGGGGAGGGGATTTAACCCCCTCCATGTATTATTTAAATGTTTAAGATTTTTCTGCAAACCTGGGGTGGTCCCCCGAGTCTGAAGGAAAACCCTTTTTGATATTGTGGCATGTTCTTCTCCTGACTGATCTGATCAGATCAAGGGGCAACTTAAAACATTGAGGTACAATATCTTCCCACTAACTTCATAAATAAGTTGGAATGAGAGCTACTAATTGCCAAAAGCTTCCATAGCTATGAGTTTTATGGATGAGTAAAAATTTGAGCCTGAATCTCCTGTGTTCCAAGCCAGTGCTTTGACCAACTGATCACTTTTGAGAGGGTATAGGCTCTTAGAATATCTGTATTGGGGGAGGGAATGTTTAAAGCAGAATTTCAGGCCTTTAATTTGAAAGCCCTGTGTTCTGAAGTGATAAGTGTTATAGTTTGTGTGTCTGTGTTGCACAGAGCTGTCCCAATCTTTCTGCACTTAATCTCTTATTGTATTACCTTGAGCATTCTTGACAAAGTTGATTTCTATTTCTCATTCTGCGGCAGTAGGAGAAGTTGAAACATGGCTTCTAAATAAAATCTTCCTACAGAGTCATCAGACTGCTGTTAACACATTTGTCTTACTCATTTCTTTGATCTAAATGTGCCTTTTGCATAACTTTGATTAGCGGCAGGGGTGGCCTGTGCATTTTCCTTGAGCCGTCTCCCTGTCATCCCATTTCTTTCTTATATTACTTATATCACTCCTCATTTCATTAACGGTCTTCTTCCACCTTAACGTTTTGGCATCTAGTTTTTCAAACTGTAGTTCACAGTAAAAAGCAGCTTCTCATAATTCCTGGTTTTATTTTGCCCGCTGCATGCCTTTACAAAATGGGCCCTACCAGGGGTCATTTCGTAGAAAAAGAGGTGCAGGAGCTCATTAGCATAACTCATTAGCATAACTTATTTGCATATGCCACACCCCCTGACATCACCGGAAGTGTGTCAGAAGGCAACACCCACCACTCGGGCTCCACTGGACTGTTTTGGATTGCTAGCTATTGGGGGGGGGGGAACGTGCAAATCTGTCCTCGCAGAGGAGGGAGAGCTTGTACCTGAATAAAATTTGGTCTTAAAGGTGCCACTGGACTGTTTCGGACCGGGGGGCCGGGGGGGGGGCTCTGCAACTTACCTGGCTGCTTCTTGCTCTGACTGAGGGCTGCTGGGAGCAGGGGGTGGGGCTTGTTGCATGTGCCCGCCCCCTGGGCTCTTTACTGCCAGAGCTCCGCTCCTGTGCGCTCCTGCAGGAAATGACCCCTGGGCCCTACAGAATTTACCCAGTTGGCCCAGCTGCTGGCCACAAGACCTCAATGAGGAGTTCATCCTTCCAGTTTTATTCCACCCCACCCCACTCACAGCACCACCAGTGGGATATGAATTACAACCACCAGCAGGATATGAATTAAATATATGGTTCTCTAGTAACCTGCAACCCAGATCCCCTGTGGGTGTGTTTTGTGAGATCCTTTTCGTCCCATTAAGGGGTTTCCCATCCCTACACACACACACACTCCAAACCACTATGGATGTAGGGAGAGCTTTGGAAATCTTGCTTATTGTCTTGGTAATTGTGCTCCAAGTCAGGCTTTTGTTGAATGCAGACATCAGCCACATAACACCACTTTCAACAGCGACATTTTAACTTACGTAGGTCAGACGTGGCAGAAAACATTTGCAAAGGAGAGGAAGCCCCACATTGGGACTGCAGCTGTGCAGGCCGGCCACGGACATTTTATTTCTAACGAAAAGACTCCAAAGGGGGGGTGCCGCACCCATTTTGGAGCTGGTGCATGTGCAGGATTCCCAGCCAGTGCACCACGCGCTCTGTGGGCAAGTTCCCCTTTTCCCGCAGTTCCTTTTTCACTGCCACAAGGATAGGAAGCTTTCTAGCATGCTCCGCTGATTTTTCTGCTTTGTCATCTTTGTGGAAGAGAGAAACTCTTTTGTCCATTGAGGATTGATTTGTTGTACTTCTTCAGGATTCAACTTTGTGGGAGGCATGCCTCTTTGTTGGGGGGACCCCCGCTGTGTCGTGCTTGTGGTCCCTTGTGATGGCATCGAAGGCACTGTTTAAAAAAATGATCAAAATGTGGAACAAAAATGATGCACAGTGAAGAGCATGAACTTTGCCTTCGGTATATAGGAGAGGCCCACAATGTTGGAGCCTGTTTGATTTGCCAGTGCTTTACCCCCCAAGGGCCGGTCAGGTAGGGCCTCTAGGCTGAAAGGGATCTTCCTCAGATCCTTCCAAAGGAACTCTGAGTTCGGGTTCTCTTCCTCCGGCTCTGACCACTGAGATCCATTCTGGACCCCCACCAGTCCGTTTGCTTCCTACGGGCCCAACTATCACGAAGGCTCCAGTCCCTCCAAAAAGAGCCGCTTTGGTCGCTCCGGAGGCAGAATCTAGGCACCCACATTTGCCTACTCCAGGACCATCGACTAAAGTCCAGTCACACCCGGAACCTCCAGTGAAGAGAGAGACATTATAAAATCAAAGCATAAGGACAAGATCGAGGCTGCACCCAAGTCGGGACGCGCCAAATCTTCTAAGGGTCCGCAGACTGATCGGGACATCATCCTAGTTCCCCCCGCACACCTCGTTACCACACTTTGCCTCCTTGGCCGGTTCCTTTTCAGATGTAGTTGGTGACGAACCTAGCATCCCTGCAGGACAACTGGTACCCTCGGAATTGGCATCTCCCTTATCTTGGCAGCCTTCAGCTCCCCCACAGCATTCTTATTACACGTCACCATATATTTAAACTGATGAGCAGGCCATCACCCTCAAACTTAGAGGGGCATGATTTGCATACATGAGCATACATGGATACCCACACCACACTGGTTCTGTTCCGTTCTCCATGCCATGAGCCCGAAGAAGAGAGATCCACAGCATCTCATTATAGTTCCGAGAGTGCTTTGGAACGGTCACCTGACAACGCCATGGGCGACCTGACCCCGGTATCTCCTAGCGAAGGCCTCTGTCTCTATGGAGAGCAAATGCTAAGGATGGCGGAAAGCCCTGGACATTGATGTTTCCACTTTGGACAATCGTCCGAAAGACAAGAATATTGAGTTGTCTATATGCTGATAAAGGAGCTGCGGTGGCTCAAGTGGTTAAGACGCTGAACTGCAGGCTGTGGAAGGTCGGTTGTTCAGCAGTTTGAGACCCGAGTGTGCCGCATGACAGAGTGAGCTCCCGTCTCTAGTTCCAGCTCCTGCCAACCTAGCAGTTTGAAAGCAAGAAATTGCAAGTAGATAAATAGGTACCACTTCGGTGGGAAGGGAACAGCGTTCCGTGCGGCTTGGTGTTTAGTCATGCCGGCCACATGACCACGGAAATGTCTTTGGACAGCGTTGGCTCTTCGGCTTTGAAACGGAGATGAGCACCGCAGCCCTAGAGTCGGATTCAACTGACTTTCGAGCCGGGGAACCTTTACCTTTTTATATGCTGATACTCCAGGTGTAGTTGCTTTTCTGATCCTGGAGGGTCTCTCTGACCTCACAGTTCCAATCTGGCAAAAAGCAGCCTCTATTCAGGCTGCTTCTCGTCAGATCAGAAACTTATATCGAGAAAAGCAAGATTCCTGCAAGTTTGTCTGCACATCCACCACCATCTTCATTAATGACAGAAGACATGCAGGTACGTCAGTGGCCTGGCCAGCATTTATCCCCAGCTGACAGGGAAAGCTGCTGTCTGGATGGTTTGGGAAGAAAGTTTTATGCTTCCTCTGCTCTCAATTTTTGAGTAGTAAATTATCAGGTGACTATGGGAGGCTACCAACTTTTCCTCTGGGAGAGTCTTTTCCAGTACCTGGACAGATTGCCCAGTGAATTTAAGCCCCTGCCTAAACTAGTCCTGTCCGAGGTTGTAAAACTCTTGAAACAGGAGATTAATGCGGGCGGACATGCTGCTGAGGCAGCAGCCAGATCAATTGCCATAGTCCTCAAGAGGCACTTGTGGCTATGCAACACTGCTGTCCCTCCGGAGACTCGATGTAACGTTGTGGATCTTCCCTTTGAGGGATCAGCTCTTTCCACAGTCCACAGACGAGTTCCTCTCCACTATGAAGAACTGCTAGACAGCCAGATCACTGGCTGTGTTTTCCTCAGCTCCGACTCAAAGACAACATTTCTCTTGAAGGCAGTACAGCTTTGCCACCCCTTTCTACAGGGGCTAGAGACAACCTCGCCAGCCGTTGTTTGCGTATCCTCAATGCCCTTTTCAGTCGTCCCCCTTTTTGAAAAAGAAGGGTACCCCCATGGCCGAGGCCTACTCAACAGAACCCCCAGAGGGACCAAGGCCACCAGCCAGCAAAGTTCTATGTCCGCCCCAGTAGTTGTAGACATTCCTATTTTTAAAGATAGGTTGGCACAGTTTGCAAAGTCTTGGTGCCAAATTACTTTGGATAGTTGGGTTTTATCTTGAAGAAGGGATTGGATTTATACCCCGTCTTCACTACCTGAAGGCATCTCAGAGCAGCTTGCAATCTCCTTTCCCTTCCCTTCCCCATAACAGACTCCCTGTGGGGTAGGTGGGGCTGAGAGAACTCTTTCAAAAACTGCCTTTCAGGGAATAGCTCTGACTGCGACTGACTCAAGGCCACACCAGCAGCTGCATGTGGAGGAGTGGGGAATCAAACCCGGTTCTCCCAGATTAGAGTCTGCGCTCCTAACCACTACACTAAACTGGCTCTCTAAAGTTCTGTAGTTCAAGGAGGCTATAGGTTAGAATTGTTGTCCCAATCCCCAGCTTCTACCATGGTGGATAACGCCTACCCAGAACTCAGAGTTCAGCTAAGGGAACTTCTGCAGAAGGGTGTGGTGGAACAGGTTCCAGATGGGCTATGCTCCCGGAGGTTTCACTCACAATGTTTTCTGGTAGATAAAAAGGATGGTGGATGCAGGCCTATACTGGATTTCAGAAAATTAAGTCAGTTCTTAAAAATGTCAAAATTTAGAATGGTCTCACTTTCTTCTGTGATTGAATTCCTTGCCCCCAGCTGTGTGGTTCATGGTCCTTGATTTAAAGGACGCCTATTTTCATATTTCAATACACCAATCCCTTTGGAGGTATTTACAGTTTAGGCAAGACTCTGAGCTATTCCAGTACACATCCCTCCCATTCGGTCTTGCTACTGCACCAAGAATATTCACCAAGTGAATAGCTGTAGTGGTGGTGCATCTCCACACACAGGATCGCTCTATTATTCTGTACCTAGACAACTGGCTTATTGTGGTCCCCAGTCGTGACCTACTGAACAGCCAAGTTCACTGCATTGTTTTCACCTGTAGCAGGTTAGGTCTAATGGTGAATGGGGAAGTTTCAACTTGAACCCTCTCAGTGAGTTTAGTTCATTGGTGCCTTCCTCAATACTATCATGGGGAGAGCCTTTTTGCCTGCAGGCAGGGCTTAAAAGCATTAAGATAATAGTGCTGTGCTGGATGAGAAAACTTTGGCAGCTGGTGAAGGCAATTCAGCAGCTATTAGGGGTTTAAGGCCTCAAGTACTGCAGTGATTCCGTTAGCAAGGCTGCACATGCAGAACTTGCAAATCTGGTTTGTCAAGAGGTATGAACAATGTTCCCTCTAAGCTCCACAGTGTTGTGAGCAAAAATTCTTTCTCGTGAGTGGAAAAAACTAGCACTAGAAAAAGAAGAGGAGATTGGGTTTATACCCCGCTCTTCACTATCCGAAGGATTCTCAGAGCAGCTTACAATCCCTTTCCCTTCCCCTCCCCACAACAGACACCCTGTGAGGTAGAAGAAGAAGAAGAGATTGGATTTATACCCCGCTATTCACTACCCAAAGGTGTCTCAGAGTGGCTTACAGACTCCTTCCCCTCCCCACACCAGACACCCTGTGAAGGTGGGTGGGGCTGAGAGAGCTCTTGAGAGAACAGCTCTGAGAGAACTTGTGACTGACCCAAGGTCACACCATCAGCTGCATGTTGGAGGCATGGGGAATCAAACCCAGTTCTTCCAGATTAGAGTCTGTAGCACTAAAGTTGTGAGTGAGTCCACATTTGACTATCGCATAAATTAGCTTCTTAGAAGATTATTTCCTTAACCTTGTAAAAATCTCAGGGATAATTATTTTAAACTATATTCGAACTGTATATTAACAATAATTTAAACATTATAAGAGAAAACAGAATCAAGTCAAATTAAATTTCATTACAGAAAATATTGTCCTCTGTGGGGTAGACCAGGTCTACCCACCTTTTTCCACTACATTTGTAGACCTGGCCTCAGACCGTTGTCCTGCAGTGAGCCTCAGAAAACATACCAGCACTTTTGGGGTGGGGGGGATTTTGCAGTCTACTTTGGGGGGGTGTTAGTAAAATATGACAGATGTACAGGTCAAGCATAACACAGGTGGAACAATCACTGTCAGAAGCCTGCGTAACTTAACAAACAGGAAGTTGCTTAAATGTTGGCAAACCCGTCCAAACTACTTATTTATTCAAATATTTATATCCCACTTTTACTGTACTCAAAGCATCTTACAAATCATACTAAAAAGTAATTGTTGTTGTTGTTCAGTCGCACAGTCGAGTCCGACTCTTCGCGACCCCATGGACCCCGCCAGGCCTTCCTGTCTTCCGCCGTCCTCTGAAGTTTGCTCAATTTCATGTTCGTTGCATCGATGACACTGTCAAACCATCTCATCCTTTGCCGTCCCTGTCTTCTTTGACCTTCAGTCTTTCCCAGCATCAGGGCCTTCTCCAGTGAGTGCTCCCTTCTCATTGGGTGGCCAAAGTATTTGAGCTTCAGTTTCATTATCTGGCCTTCCAGGGAACAGTCAGGGTTGATTTCTTTTAGGATTGACTGATTTGTTCTTCTTGCAGTCCAAGGGACCAAGTAATAGGGGTGTGCAAAAAATCTATTTTTTCAAGCTCAGTTACAGCCCATGGGGACCATTATAGTCGATGGGCTCCATAGACTATAACGGAGAATTGATCCAGAGGTATGACCCCAACAAACAACCCCCAAGGTACTGTTTTTCAATACCTAGGTTGGTGGTTGGGTCTCTGCCGTGGTGGCTAGATGATGCTAACTTGTTCTCAGGGATCCAGTTTGGTTTCTGGGTTCCCCAGGTCACTCTGACCACAGATGCTTTGCTTTTGGGTTGGGGTGCCCACTGCAAAGGTTTTTCAGTGCAGGGTCAGTGACCTTCAATGCAGGTTACTCCCCATATTAATTCCCTGGAACTTCATGCAGTGAGTTACCCTTACCTCCTTTTCAGGTATTCTCAAGGACAAAAAAGATGTAGATGGAAACAGACAATACTGCAACAGTATATTATTTCAACAAAGAAGGAGGCTTTGCCTAGAGGCAACAGCGGCTTTGGAAATAGCTTTGAGCATCGGCGCACTTTCCCAGAACCATCCACATAGCAGGGATTTTAAATATGGAAGCAGACCAGCTGATCAGGATCTGTCAGTCCAACAATGAATGGTCTGTCCAGCACAGATACATCAAGGTGATTTTTGACACATGGGGGTATCCTCAGGCAGACCTGTTTGCTACGGCCGAGTCCAAGAAAGCGCCAGACTTCTGCTCCCTAGTGGGCAGCGACCTGACTTTCTTGAGGGATGCATTCCAGATCCCTTGGTCGTCAACAACAACAACACAACAACAAATTTATTCACAGCAAAAAGCCACCACTCTAATACAACAAACTAACTCAAACCAAATTCATACAACCACAAGCATAAATAAAATATATAAAATGAATATCAAACAGAGCATGCATGTAAAACCTGTTGAGTCCTGTAACAAATTACATCTATTCGCCTTTCACTAGGAGCTTTCTAGTCCTTACAGCTAACCAGCCAAATTTGGCAAGTTTAGCCGTAACCTTGGGGCACTTACTTTCTAGGAGGTTCTTCAGTAATTGCATCTTTTGACTAGTTGAGGACAGAGTAGTTGTAGAAAGTGGGAGAGAATATCACGAAAGTGTCTATATGCCCTACAGTCATATATAACATGCATTAAGGTTTCAATTCCGTCATTGCAGAAGCGACATATACGATCAGCAAGGGGTTTTTTTTAATTAAACCTCCCCTCTGTAACCGCTGAAGGGAGGGCATCCCACCTCATGAGGGTAAACGTTCTCCTGAACTCATGATTTTCTAGATAAAAAAGATTGGGCACAGGCACTACCTTATACAACGGTTCTAAGAGGGCTTGCCGTTTGCATGAGTTATTAAGATCCTCCTGTCTAGCTATGTCCTGGATTCTCTGTCTCACTAACTCTCTCGCTTTGTTGTATGTGAAAGAGCTAAGAAATTGTTTTGAGAGACCAAGTTGAGAAAGTTTTTTTTCGATGACCCTTAGCCAAGGCGGGACAAAGGTATCCTGGAAAATTAAACTTGCCAATCCTCTAGGAAAAAAAGAAAGTTTCAGCTAGTATTGAATGGCCAGCATCCAAAGTCTCGCCTCCACCGGGATCATGCCTGTTTCTATTCTGATCAAGGCATTTGAAGTAACAGGGTGAACTTGGAGGATTGTTCTTAGAAACTTAGATTGAACAGCCTCCAGTTTTTTAAAATTTGAAGTGATATTAAAGGGCACACCAAAAGTGAGTTGGCTAAGAGATTTGGCTTTGAACAAATGGAGAGCTGCTATTATGCATTTACCCCCTTTATGCCAATAAAATTTCTGGATAGCCCCAGCAGTCCTGCTGGCCTTTAATGTTGCCATGCTTATATTGCTAGATCTCGAGCCATTTTCCTGGAACTGAACCCCCAGATAGTTAAAACTAGAAGCCTGTTCTATAGAGGAGGAATTTAGAGTCCAGTGATAATATTTTGGTGACCTTTTAGCAAAAACCATTACCTTGGTTTTAGCGTAATTTATTTCTAATCTATTGTCATGGCAATATTCAGAAAATAATTTAAGTGCTCTTCTAAGGCCTATAGGAGTTCTTGACAGAAGAACCGCATCATCAGCATATAGAAGAACACCAACATGTTTGCTACCAAGTTTTGGAGGATGACACTCCGGCTGGTTAATGTAAACCACCAGGTCATTAATATAAAAGTTGGGGGGGGGGCAGAAGACAACCCTGTTTGACCCCTTTGTCTGTACTTATGGGATCTGTCAGGTGCCCTTGGGGGGTATATTTTACCTGTATCGAAGTCTGATTGTAAAGGACCTGGATAAGAAAGAGTAGGCGCCTGTCGATATTGGTAGAGCTTAATTTATCCCGTAAAATAACTCTAGAGACTGTGTCAAAGGCTGATTTAAGGTCAAGAAAGGCCGCATAAAGGGGAAAAGACGAGGAGGTGAACCCTCTAACTTCGTAAGCGAGAGAAAAAAGGGGGGGAATGGACTGTGTGAATAGTGGTGATTTCTTTTGATGCATTTGAAGTAAAGCGAGAAATTTCTGTTTATCTGGAGCGCGTTTTAAGAACTTTATTAAAAGTAAATAAAAATAACAAGATGTCGGAGCTGGTAAAAGACAAGCGGAGAAGAAGGGAGGAACTTCTGGTCTGGGCGTTTGCTTTTTTGTGAGAGCCGGCTGATTAATGCTTGGATTGTTTAAAGCTGTGAGTCTGACGGGGAACTGTGAGAGAAGCTGAACTGTGACAGCGAGAAAGTGTCTTACAAGTGCTTTTAAAAGTTAACAGTTGCGGAGGAAGATCCAGTGAAGAGAATGGCAGCGTTTAAAAGCGAAACCGGAATACAAAAAAAAGAAAATCCATTCTCAAAGCTAGAGATCTTCTGAAAGGGCATGAAAGAGTGAGAATTTATAGCATATGAACTGAAAGCGTTAACAGCGACCTGAAGGAGGACTGGAAAAGCCGGAGAGAGGGAAACAGAAGAAGCTCCTCCATTAAATTGGGAATTTAAAAGAAGCCAGCACGCCAAGAATCGGTTCTGAATGCGCCTTGAGGAAACTTTAATAACAGAGCATCAGATGAACACTACTAATATACTAATATAGATAACATCTTTAACTGGTTTGAAGAAAGAAGTTTGACTGCACACAGAAGAAGCCTAAGAAGATAATTTGGACATTATTAACAGACTAATTTACAAGTTAATATATCACTCAGCTTTCTCTTTCTCCCACTATATACCCTCCCCATTTTTCTACTTAAGCGAAATACCTCTCCTTTTTAGGAGAGTCAATAAAGCCTTTATTAAAAAAAAAAAAGAAAGACCGCATAAAGGGATACACTTGACTTAGATGAATATTTGGCGATCAGGTGGTCCAAAACCATACAGTGATCTAATGTGCTGCGACCTTTACTAAATCCAGCTTGTTCGTCCGCCATACAGAAATCATTTTCTAACCAGTCTCTGAATTTCCATAATAGATATTTTGCGTAAAGTTTGCTCACTACGCTGAGCAGGCTTATGGGTCTGTAATTATTAGGGTCTTCTTTATTACCTTTCTTATACAACGGGATAATTATGGCAGTCCCCCAATCCCTGGGGACCGATCAATTTGTGTAAATAGGGATGCTAGAACAGGGGCCCACCATCCAGCATTTCTCTTAATTAACTCTGTGGAAATCAAATCTATGCCAGGGGCTTTCCCTGGCTTCAAGGTACCTATAAGTTGTTTCAGTTCTAAGCAACTCACCGGAGGCCACGAAGGTTGATAAGAGATGGTGTCAGGAGTAATAGAGCTTGTAATGGTTTCACTATACAGCCTCTTATAATGTGTTACCAAAGCCTCCGCAGAAACGGGATTATTAAAAATATTTTGAGGTTTACCTGATGATACAGAGACCAGTTTCCAAAATAAAACTGAATTATTTTCTTTCACCGCCCTCCAAAGTTCCACCCATGATGCTTTAATATTTTCCTGCTTCTTGCTCTTAATGAGCAACTTATACTGTGTTTTTTGATGTTTCAAATCCATTGCTGAAAAAGCTGTGGGGTTACTTCTGTGTAAGGCCTAATTAGTATTAAGTAAATTCTTAGCCCTCCTGCGCTCAGAGTCAAACCATGGTTTGTGCCAAGAGGGTCTGGGCTTTTGATTACCCGGTACTGTCCCATATCAAAAACCCCTGGGTCTCCTTTGAGATCAGATTATATTCATACAGACAGGGATCAATATTATCTGCAGTCACTACTTTATGTACCCTTTTGTTCATTTCCTCTGAAGATGAGAGGCCATTTTCTCTTCCTTAGAAGCTTGGTCAGACGCACTCTTTTATGCATTTCCTCCCTTCCCTCTCCTAAGCAAGGTTATAGGGAAGATGGTGGCTGAGTGGACAGATGGCATCCTAATAGCCCCTGCCAGATCTGGTTCTCAGAGCTGTTCCACTTAGCAGGCGCAGACTACGTACCGTTCCCTTCCGCCCTAGACCTACTCCCGCACAGTCCATTGGTGCACTGTGATGTAGCATGGCTACTCTTGGTGGCATGGAGGATTTGGCTGTAAAGCGATCTTTCTCCCAAGGAGTAAGAGATATCTTGCCTCAAGCCCATACGCCCTCAACAAGATATTCTTATGACTGGAAATGGGCTCATTTTGAGTCCTGGGTGTCTGTTAGGGGTGAATAACCTTTTACCTTCCCGTTAGCATTGGTGTCGTCACTAGCACAGTCTGGTTCAGCGGTGTCTTCAGTGGCCATTGCCACTCTCCACGAGGAGGTGCAGGGACTCTGTTTTTGACTGTAAGTTGGCTCAACGTTTCTTAAAGGGGCCAACCAATGTTTTCCCCGTACACCCTGTATCAGAGGTGTCAAACTCATTTGTTATGAGGGCTGGATCTGACATAAATGTCACTTTGTCAGGCTGGGCCATCTGTGCCATAAAATGTAATGCCAGGTAGCGGAGATAGAGACTGTATAAAGGATAGTAGCTGGTAAGCTCTGAGTTGGTGTGTCCTCACTGCAAGGCCCCATGGGCTGGGAGGGGGGTGCAGAGGAAAACCCACATAGGTGGGATGCTTGATTGCTATAGACGTGGTTGTTTTGCTGTGCTGAAGCCACAGTGGAATGGCTCCGGACCCCCCCCCCCGGCGCTCCCTCCCTTGCATCATTGGTCGTGGGCCGCAGAAGAGCACTGTGCAGGCCAGCTCCGGTGCACGGGCCTTATGTTTGACACCCCTGCCCTGTATTATCCCTCAGTGGTCGTTGCCTTTAGTATTAGCCAGACTGCTGAAACCACCATTTCATCCTCTAGCTTCCTGCTCCTTAGCTGTACTCCCAAGGAAGGTAGCATTCTTAGTGGCCGTTACATTAGCCAGAAGAGTCAGTGAATTGGCAGCTCTGAAGGTTGATCCTCCTTTTCTCAAAGTATTTAGTGAGCATGTTGTAGTATACCTGAGTTTAGACTTCTTGCCTAAATAGTTTCCAAGTTCCACCCAGCACAGGAAATTTTCCTGCTGGTATTTTCCCCCCACTTGGAGCACAGAAGTGGAAAAGGCCTTATATACCCTTGATGTTAGGAAGGCCTTCTTTTACTATATAAATAGAACCAAACCATTTCGTAAAAACAAAGCACTATTTATTTGTTATTGGGACCCCAAGAAGGGCAAAGCTGCTTCAGCCCAGCCCAGCCCAGCCCGTGTCCAGGTGAGTAGTTGCTGCCATCCATTCCTGCTACATGGCATTTGGAGAACTGTGTCCACTTGATGTGAAAGCACTCTCCACTCAAGCATAGGGGTCGTCTGCTACTTTTCATTAACAAGTTCCCTTGTTGGTGCTGGGGGGGGGGCAACAATGGGAGGGCTTCTGGTGTCCTGGCCCCACTACTGGACCTCCTAATGGCACCTGGTATTTCTGGCCACCGTGTGACAGAGTGTTGGACTAGATGGGCCACTGGCCTGATCCAACATTGGCTTCTCTTATGTTCTTATGGACATTTGCAAGGCAGCAACCTGGTTGACAGAGGACACATTTGTGAAACACTATGCTAGACTTTTAGGCGAGGAAAGAGGCAGATGGGGCAAGGCTATTCTGCAGGCTCTGATCCAGAGAGAGACTCACCCCACCTCCTCTGATGAGTAGCTCACTAGCGGTCCCAATCTCCTTTCCCTTCTTCTCCCCACAACAGACACTCTGTGAGGTAGGTGGTGCTGATAGAGCTCTGAAAGAACTTCTCTTGAGGGAACAGCTCTGAGAGAACTGTAATTGACCCAAGGTCATGCAGCAGCTGCATGTGGAGGAATGGGGAATCAAACCTGGTTCTCCAGATTAGAGTCCGCTGCTCTTAACCACTACACCAAACCCTATACCACAGTGAACAGTCGGAGTTCAGAATCCCTTCATAACCATTGTTCGCTGTATAGTTACTGATCTAATATATTGCCTATTCCTCAAACCCCCTCCTTGCCCCCATATCATAGTTAATTATTATGGATGGCCACAAACTGGGTAATCGGATTCGTGAACCAAATCAATTCTGAAGGGGGGGGTCGCCATAGAGACCCCAAAATCATGATTCATCTTCAGTGGACTACTCTTGGATTGGCCACCAAGTCTGGTGATGATTGGACTGGGGGGGGGCAAGTTACGGACCCCCAAGCCAGGTGAGAGCTCCAAACAAGGTGCCCCAGGAAACTGCTTTTCAGGAACATTCTTGGCAATGGTTCAGGGGTGCATAAAACTGACCTTGGACTACAGGTATGAGACTCGTGGAACCCCTCCCAGGGAGGGGCACAACATGCCCTGCAAGTTATGGGTGGATTGGATTTGGGGGGCTTGAGTTATGGGCTCCCAAACAAGGTACCCCCAGGAAAGTGCTGTGGGGAGATGTGAGGCGCAGGTTCCGGAGTCCATAGCACCAATCCTGGCCAAGCTAAATGCTTCAAACTCATGGAGCTCCTCCCCTGGATGTTCCCCAACTTGCCCTGCAAGTTACATGTGGATTGGACCGGGGGGGGGGGAGTTGCAGACCCCCACCCAAAGTGCCTCCAAAAAAGTACCTCTCGGGGACATGTCTGGCTTCCTGGAGCATATAGAACCAACCAGGGCCGTGCAAGATGCATCAAACTCCACAACTTGAAATGAAAATGAAAACAGGGTTGCACTTACTTGTAACTGTGCATCGACGTCTTCTATGCAGGCACACATTCCTTCCCTCCCACCCCACCATGAGCTCTCACAGGGCCTATTGTGCCATGAAAAGGGACTTGCAGCAGCTTAGTGGGAACTGAGGGAAGAGGGCGCCTGCCCACAGAGTATGTGGTGCGTTGGGTGGGAATCCTGTGCATGCACCAACTCCGAAAGGGGGCAGGACACCCCCTCTTTGGATATTTTTAACTAGAAAGAAAATGTTCACGGCCAGCCTGTGCAGGTCCGGTCCTAATGTGTGTCTGCATAGAAGATGTCAATGAACAGCAGTTCCAGGTAAGTGTAACTTTGTTTTCAGTAGCCTTTGACCTTCATTTGGCACTTTGAGACTGCAACAAAATGCTTTCAGAAACACAACATTCAAGTTCCTTTCCTCTCAATCACAGAGGCTGTTGAGCCCTTAAAATATGTATCTCTTAATAATATAAATGTTATAACAAGCTTGGAGGGGGAGGGTAGTTTTATTCTTACCATTATGAAGCCGTGTGATCTGCAACGTGTGGTGTGATCCAGCCGTTGTAGGAACATTATAGGAATCCCTTGTCTTGTGGATAAATTCAATAGAACCCACTTCTCCCTCCCACCCACCTTCCTTTGTGCACATGTCAGATCGTGCAGATCACCTTAGGGGGAGATTCCGTTTCTGTCTGCGATTCCCATATCCCCAGTGCCTCTGCTCATGTGGATACATGTTTGTGAACCAGAATGTGCTATAACAAAGTTATAAGCACACAAGATGAAACTTTGTTGGTCTTAAAGGTGCCCCTGGACTCAAACTTGGTTCTGCTGCCTCAGACCAACACGGCTACCCACTGGAATCTATCAGAATGTGCTATGTTTATCATCTTTAAGCTTAAAAGTTTGGGAAACTTCCGTCAATGAAAACTCACTGAATTCGTAGGAGCCTTTATGGGCGTGTTGTGCCGGCGGGGGGGGGGGGTATTGCCACTGCAGATCTAATATTTAGTATTTTGAAATGTTACTTAAGGCGTGCCTGGTACTTCATGTGCATGTCTACCTCTAATTAATATGTAATAATAGGTGTTTCTCTTCAGTCTTTCCATCCACTTTGTAAGAGAGGTGACTTTTATTATTCCTTAGGTTCAGCTGGAGAAGTGCATACCTGGCACACAACAGCTCTGCAGTGTAGTCCATTATCCCCATATTGTCTTCATAGGGCTGAGGCATGATGACTTACGACAGCCCAGGTCCAGGACTGGCATACAGATAATTGTCCTGCTGCCAGTAGGAGGGAGCGATAGAGAACAGTGTCGCAACTGGATAAGAAAGGCAGGGATTACAGAAGAACACTGTGCTGGCGTACAGATACTCTGTAAATATGGAATGCAACAGTAAAATGATCTGCAATGTTAATCAGTCTGATTAAGTGGTGCTTTTGGTTGGTTAAACTTTGAGCCAAGCACATTTCTTCATGGCAGCCTGTGTTAAACAATGTGGCCATAGGACCCCTGAGCCTGGAGACATTCTAGGAAAGCTCCCAACCCTTACATTGGCTTGGGAGAGCTGTGTGATAGAGCTGCTGCCTAAGCCTTTCAGAGGTTCTGCAGGAGATTCACCAGTTTCCCTGCCTCTTGAACCACCTGCATGTGCCAGCATTGGCCTTGCAGCCATAGCAGTGGGTTCCTCTGCTGTTCACCACTTCCATTGGGCAGCAGAGCAATGGCCATTTTAAATGCTGTGATTTTCCCACACTTCCTGCTCAGATTTCTGCATGATCTCTCCATTGCATGACTTGCCTGTGCTTTTCCCCCTAATGAGGGGAATAAGGACTTCAGTTTTACAAAGATCTTCGACGTTGTCTCTGTGCTTCACACCCATGGGATCTAGTGCGCACGCGCTGGATCAATCGGCATTGTAGCAAGCTCTTAACAGATTTTCGCGCCCAGACCTCGGGCATGCGCAGGAACCACACATGCCCAGAGGGGTGGGCGCAGACATCCCGCCAGTTCCTTTCTTACCGCCGCGTTGGAAAGACGTTTTCTTCGTCGGTCTGATCAGTTCTCTTTTTAATAATTGCCTCATGGCTCTTCGTATTTTTTCCTTAGTTTTCTTCTTTTTTCTTGGCCTTTCTTCGTTTGTTCTTCAAAAACTCCAAAAAAAGGGGTTTTTTGTTGAGGGGGAAGTTGCAGGCTTACCTGAGTTTGGCCTTTGGGCTCCCCCCCCCCCCAAAAAAACCCCTTCTTCTCCATTTTTTTATTTTTTATGGAGAAGAAGTGGGGCTTTTGCAACCGCGGCAAGGGTTGCGGCAGTAAACTCGCTCCACCTGACCGCCACACCCTCTGTATTTTTTGTTTGGGGGAATCTCACCAACCTGAGTCTTGTCGGCACTGTGCTAGGTTTTGGAACCAGACAAGAAAAAACCGAGCTGCGCACCTTAAAGTGGCGCTACTTGAGTTGGCGTTACATCCTCCCTCAGTGATGGAGTGTGAGAGACCATCGACGGCTCCGGCATCGAGGCCCTCCTCCGACATTGGCCGACGTCGAAGCCACTGGCATCGAAGGCGCAATCCTCCACTTCCACTCCGGTGAAGAAGAGGACCAAGTCAAGTAAGGAGCATAAGTCCGCAAAAAAGGGCTCCTTTAAGTCCCTAAGAGCAGCAAAGAAGGGGAAGGTAGCGGTGTCTGCACTGGGTGATGCCCCTAAAGTGCCTCCCGCTCCAACGGCAGTATTGGCATCAGAGGCCCATGCTGCTCCGCCGATACCGACCATTCAACTCTTGGACTCTCCTATACAACAACTGGAGCGTCCTTACTCGGATATCGAGACGGTGGAGCCCCTTAGTCGTCCCATGGATGCAGAGCTTTCTCCCTCTCCTTCCCCGTCGTCGACATCGACGGTGTCAGAGGCTCCCAACATCGATTCACGTCGGAATCGACACGCCTCTAACAGCACGCAGCATCATCCTCCACATATGCTTCTTCAATCTGTCGATATCAATGACCGAGTTTATAGGGACCGCTCTCAAAGGCAGGCTAATGCTTTGTCTCAGAGACGTACCCAATCCAAAAGTCGACCCCCCCGAGTCTTTCTACCTCCACCACCACCTCTGTCTTGGGATCAACGCCAACTGAGATATCTCTATGGGGGTTATCCACCATCCATGCTGTGGTTGACTCTGGCAGGCTATTCCGACTGGGATCGTTACTCGACCCACTCTGCCCACAGATCAAGGTCGCCCTACAAATCTAGACCTTCAGCATCTCTGCCTCATCCTCCGACTGAGGATCCTTCCCACCATAATCCAGAACTCAGTCCTCCCAACCCCCAAGTCATACCACCAAAGCTTTTAACCAGTCAAACCGAAGTCACTCCGGTCCAAATGCCAGATCAGGACTACTCTGATTCTGTAGAAGAGGATTCTGGTACAGAGGCCTCTGAGGCTCACACCTCCCCTGACCACAAGTCTCCTAACCAAGCTGTCGCAGATGATCTACCTATATCCCCATCCGACAATCTCACTTCCTATGCAGGCCTCGTCAAAAGAATGGCCCATTATCTAGGCCTCTCAGTCGTTCAACAACAACCACAGGTTACAGATGC
>NW_015164221.1:396319-403819 GCF_001447785.1 Gekko japonicus
TTACTTGTCCTTTTTGCCAGATGGTGTCCGCCTTGTACCTGACATCTTCCTACCAAAGGTAGTGTCAGAATTCTACCTACAGGCAGAGGTCTTCCTCCTAAATTTCTTCCCAGCTCACAGCAGGGAAGTTCACTATAGCCAGCCCGGTTCCTCCTCCTCAGCTTGTTCCCCTCCTCCTTTTATTACTCCCCCGGCTCCCTGCCCCAGCTCTTGCTCGACCCCGCCCCCTGTAAATAGGAGGACGCCGTCGCTCCCGGCTCCGCCCTTCACCCTGCTTCTGGGATCGATGCGCCTAATGCTGCCTGCTCCTCTCCCTCTTCTGAGGCTGCAGGCGCACACTCCTTTCCCGTCCGTGCCTCGGCCGATCCTCCTCGGACCAGCGGGCCAGCTCTGGTCCATCCTGCATTCTTGTTCCCTCGGCGTGGCCGCACCGCCGCAACCTCTGGCTCTCCCACAGCGTCTCTCTTTCCCGCCCGCTCCCCATTCCCAGAGCTCTTTCCTCCGTCACCTGGGTAAGTGTGGCTGGCGTGGCGAGGGGAGAACATCCAGGCAAGCTGCTGGTCGTTCCATCTCCCGTTGGTTCTGGGAGGTCCCAGCCGCGACTGGGACACAGTAACTGGTGATCTTCAAGTGGTCATCTGTGCATTCACACCACCCGCCCTCCTTCCTCGCTGCTGTCAGCTTCTACATTTTTAATAGGGGTTAATTTGCGGCGGTTTGAAGGAACTGGTGGGATGTCCGCACCCACCCCTCTGGGCATGCGCGGTGGGGTTCCTGCACATGCCCGAGGTCTGGGCACGAAAATCCGTTAAGAGCTTGCTACAATGCCGATCGATCCAGCGCGTGCCCACTAGACCCCATGGGTGTGAATGCACAGATGACCACTCGAAGATCACCAGTTACAGGTAAGCAACCTGTTCTTCATCAGCATTCACCAAACCCTGAAAAAGTTTATGGAGCTTTAATTTTTTGGAAATAATTTCAACTTTCAGCAAAGAGAGCTTCAAGGTAAAAATGGTCCAACAATAAAAAATAGTTTTAAACTATTATAAGAACCATTTTTCGTATCATTGCTCTAGAATTTGCTGCTTCTATAATTCATCAAGGAGATTCACCATACCAAATGCTAGATGTATATGGGACCAATTATATCAGTACATGAGTAATAAAACTGGTAAAGGTAAAACACTAAAGTCATGCCTTGGCTTACAGAGTAGCTGTATAATATTTAATCACAACTTTAAGATGCTGAATTGCTCTTGAAATACAGATCTTGCTTTATAGGGGGGAGAAATTGGTGATGGTTGCATGACCCTGACTGGTATATTTAGCAACCCTAACCTATGTGAATCCATTGGATGGTGATGTCTCTGTCGTCCTTATGTTTATGTAACCACGTATTTGTACTTGTTTTTATTCAAGCTTTTAGAGACCAGGCTTATTTCAGAAGCATCACCTGTCTGCAAACCTGATCATGTTGCTAGAATCATCGTTAAAGATGCCACAGTAAGTAAAATATTGCTTATGGTGATCGATGTGGTTTGCTAGCGTGTAGCAGTAACTGTTAAGGTATAAAACACTGTTTGTTTCTCATTAAACGCAGGAATCTTTCTACTATGGCTTTAGTTGATTTTTTTGCACATATGCAGCATTATTGTAGAAAATGCCTTGCAGGGTATCCTAGATGCAAATGTGTGTCTGCCCCAATGCTCCCTCTAAGCTGTGGAGTCTTGTGAGCAATAATTCTACTTTGTGAGCTACTGGCATTAAAGTGAGCGATTCAGAACCTATAAAGGTTTTAGGTTCAGTCTCCTCCCCCCCTTTTTTTGTCCTTATTAAAGTGAGCGAGCCATTTGGCTACTGCATAAATTAGTTTGCTCTGGAGCCCGTCCTTCCTGAGCTGAGACAAAAATGTGTGAGCTGGAGGCTAAAAACCTGTGAGCTAGCTCACACTAACTCAGCTTAGAGGGAACACTGGCCTGCCCCCTATGAGCTTGCAATCTAATAGGCAATGGGGCAGATTAATCAAGAGGCAAGGGTGGGAAGGGCTGCAGTAAATAATCTAATGAACAATCCATTTTTATTTTCTTTCTTTATACAAGCAGAGTCCATGGCAGTTAGTCACAATTGTTTGTCCCCTGCCTTGTCAGACGGCTTGTTTTTGTTTGGTGTTTTTTTTTGGGGGGGGGGGGGACCAGGCTTTATATTCTTTTGGCCTTACTAGTTTGCCTAGTCTTCTAGAAAATATGTTTTAGGTTTAACGGTGTAATCTACATTTTAATAACCATCTCTGCATATCGTGTTACGCCTCTTTTAGAGGATGGACTTGAAGTGATACTAGTTCTTTGATGAAGTCCCATAATTAATCAGTGGGGTTGGCAGCAAGACAGTCAGGGGGGATCCTGGTGCAATATAGGTGGGCTGGCTCAAAGACCTGGCAAAAGTTAAGCTGAAGTTTGGGAACTTAATTGCAGAATGCCTGTGGAACAATAGAAATGGCCCAACTTGTGCTGCTTAACTCACAGGCTTCTTTCTTTCCATACGACCAGAAAAATCAAAGGATTCCTTTACTGTATTGAGATTATACAGGTGTAATGACAGTTTTTTAAACACTTACTGCTAGACCAAAATTATTTCAGTGGTTCACAGCCTGGTTTTAAATGACAGCTTTTACTAGACCAGAATTGTTTTATTGGTTCACGGCCTAATTGTATAACTCTTGCCATAGTTTGCAGTCAGAATTCAGTCTGTCTCTGTGCTGGGCCTGTTGGGCCAGGAAGTAAATATACTGGACTACAAATCACTTGGCACTTCCATTTTTAGTGGGTTTAGCAAATTTGCAATTCCCTTCCCCCCCCCTTTTGAGGGTGGGATGGTTGCCTTTATTCTGTGTATATGTTTGTCCTCTTGTGCTAGGCACTTTGGGATTCCAGAGGAAGTGCGCTCCTCAGTGGAGGACTGCCTCAGTAACAGGTGGAAAGAAAGATATCCAGAACAAAGACATAGAATCCAGTCTTCTCACTTTTAACCAAAGCAAGAGAAATTTACAGAGCAAATTTCATGAATAGGAGTAGAGCTTCTGAGTTAGTTACCCCATTGGGTCCGTCTCCCCCCCACACACACACACTGCCTGTCCAAAGAGCTCAGGGCTCCTCCCTGCAGAACACGTGACCATAGGCAGTCTCTAATGAACTCTGCAGCGTGGGGGGACTCCCCTTGGAATGTTAAAAATATACCAGAATAGCTGTAAGAGAGCCTCTGGTGGCTGGCTTGCACAAGGGCAGTCCCAATGTGTGTCTGCACAGAAGATATCTCGATGAACAACAGTTACAGGTAGGTGCATATTGTGGGTGCTTCCCACCAACCCATCAGTAAGACAGGAATAATTTCTTCTTACTTCCTGTTTTCCTTGTGAGAGGCACCCTTCTCTCTCGGTTGTTCTCCTGCCTAACAGGGAGAGCGACGTAGATTAGGCACTGCCTACAATCTCACATCTATTTCTCGCTATTTCTGACTCTTCCTTCATCAGATCTCTAATTTTTCTTTATACTGTCCTGTTTATCTCTGTATGTTCCACTTCTTTAGCTTAAAATAAAAAGACTTATAGAATCCTCTCAGAGGCTATTCCCTCATGGCAGCCATTCTGCCTCCTTAACTTCTATAGCGTGGCATATTGTCTGCTATTGTGAACGGAAACCTTAGGGTCCAATAGGGACAACTTTCTGTTGGGAGGCAAGCATGACCCCTTCCTTGTTTCCTCTGACCACAGAAACATGAGTGGAGCCGGCAAGACCCTTAAGAGGCTTGATCAGGCATCCCCAATGGAGCCGCCTACCTAGGGATGTGCATTCAGTTCGTCTGAACCGAATGCACCCCCGAAAATGGCCCATTCAGGCCCCTTTCTGGCTGCTGCGAGCCGATTCAGATTCCCTGATCTGAATCGGTGTATCGCCGAATTTCGGCGGCAATTCGGCCCCATTATATCCTATGGGCCATTGAAATCAGTGGCGAAAACATAGGGTATATTCTGTGGGCTGGAGGGGAGGGGGTTTGAGGGAGAGGCTCCAAACTTACAGGGTAGCTGCTGGAGCCTCTCCCCAAGATACCCACCAAGCACAAAGCACATTGGTGTAACTTTTTTCTCACCATAGAGAACAATGGAGGGGATGGGGGCAACCTGTTTGGGGGCCCATAGAATTGGACCCCCTAGTCCAATGTTCTTGGAACTTGGTGGGTATCTTGGAAAGAGGCTCCAGCAGCTACCCCGCGGGTTTGGAGCCTCTCCCTCAAAACCCCTCCCCTCCTGCCCCCAGAATATACCCTATGTTTTCGCCATTGACTTCAGTGGCCCATAGGATATAATGGGGCCGAAATTGACATTCGGCTGGCCCAAAGACTGGGAATCTGCTCCTACTGCCGAAATTGACATGTGGGAGTCTTTCTGCCGGCTGAAATTGATTCTGCCCGATTCGGCCGAATCCAAATCGGGCTGATTTTTTATTTATTTTTTTGCACACCCCTAGAGCCGCCCTGACAGGACTCAAAAAAAGCATGTGAAAAAGCTGTGCACTTACCAAGCGAGCACACAAGCATTGCTTTCTCACGGGGCCTCTATTACCAGTGTCATGTCCCCAACACAGCCAAGTGACAGCCTTACAGCCTCCCGCTCTGGCTGCACAAGTCTCGGAGAAGCCACAGATTTTTCCAACGCGGGCCACATCGTTCAAGGGGCAGCATCAGCAGCAGTAACTGTGGGTGATGCTGAGCAGGGCACCAGCATGTTCTCTCGCCAGTCTGGTACATGACCCTGGTTTATTTATGACACCTTCTAATTTGGTGGACATTATCAAGCAGACCATAAGGAAAGAAGTCCTTCGTTTGTGCCATCAAAGGTCCTGTGGCCATCCATGTACTGTGTGATCCTCCACTCCTTCCTCCCCCCCCCCTGAAAGGGAACCAGATAGATCCCGGAAGACCCATGGTTCATCCCAATGGCCCACTAAGGCAGAAAAAGGCTAAGAGAAACCCCATCGGAGAGCGAGGAATTTGCCTCAGATACTGATCTGAAAATTTTCTTTCAGATGAGAAGGAGGGCGAAACAGAAATCCCTGAACCAGCTACTAGATTGTTTTAAAATAAGGACTTTGAATACCTTTTCCCTAAAATTATAGTGATCTTGGATCTTCAGGAGCCTCCTCCTAGGGAAGATCAGAACCAGCCTTCCTCCAAATTTAAGGTCCAAACTAAGGGGAACAAAGAATTTTTTCCTAGGACTGGCAGTGCAGAAAGGGTCTTCTCCCTTCCTGAAATTTTTTGAAAAGCAGCTCATAGCCAAGTGGTCCAAGCTCTTGGCAAACAAACAATACTCGGGCTTCATCAAAAAGCTTTATGCCCTGTCTTCATTTATCAATTATTTACTGCAGGTCCCCCTAGTGGATGCCTCAGTTACCGCACTCCAGTCTTTTGGCTTGCTATCTGAGGACGGGCAAGGTTCTATTAGAAACATCCTGGATAAGAAGGCAGAGTTTGCCCTACGCAAGGCACATGAGGCTATAGCTATGAACATCAGAGCCTCAACTGCAATCTCCCTTGTATCGAGAGCCTCAATAGTATGGGCCCTAAACTTATCCAGCTTATCCCAGATAATAGTCAGTCAATGATGGAAGTTGCTAATAGGTTTTTAAAAGTGGTCTCATTTTCAGCTAATGCAGCCTTAGACACTATGGCGTTTTTCTCCAGGGCTGTGTCATCCACCACTGCTGTTAGGAGGAACTATGGCTAAGGGCACGGCAGGCAGACTATCAGTCAAAAGCCATAGTTACAGCCTATCCCTTCCAGGGGGATCGTCTCTTTGGTGACTGATTAGACAAAATCTTAGTGGAAACTAAAGATAAAAAGAAGGCCCTTCCCAAAACTCTCAAGAGAGGTGATAAAAGGGTTTTTTTTTTTTTTGGTTATTTCTCCTTTTGTTCTGAGAGTGTCCCTTTCCCTTCCCCTCCCCACAACAGACACCCTGTGAGGTGGGTGGGGCTGAGAGAACTCTGACACAAACTGCTCTTTTTCAAGGACAGCTGTGCCAGAGCTTGTGACTGACCCAAGGTCACATCAGCAGGTGCAAGTGGAGGAGTGGGGAATCAAACCCGGTTCTCCCAGATAAGAGTCCGCACACTTAACCACTACACCAAACTGGTGTAGGCCCTTCCCAAAACTCTCAAGAGAGGTGATAAAAGTTTTTTTTGGTTATTTCTCCTTTTGTTCTGAGAGTGTCCTCTCCAGGTTTCATCAGGATAACAGATGAGGCTCTTGGGGGGGGGGGTGTCCAGGCAGTCCTTCAGACATGGATAATTCAATCCCAGATTTGGCAGTCAGAGCTCCTCCAGAATGGACAAAGGAGAGCAAGATCCCAAGTCAACCAAGACATGCAGCCTTTGCTCTTGTGGGGGGGGGGAGTCTGATGTACTATCTGGAGATTTGGAACAACTCCCAGGCAGACTCATGGACCAAGGAGATAGTCTCTAATGGTTATTACATAGAATTCTTCAAAATCCCCCCCAAATTATTTCGTTGTGTCTCCCGTCCGCATAAATCCTGTGAAGAGATCAAGGACCAGAAAAGCCATTTAACATCTCTTAGGCATCTGGGTGATAGAGCCAATTTCAACACCAGAACACAGAAAGGGTCTGTACTCTGCTTTTTTTCACAGTGCCAAAAAGGAACAGAGATTGGAGGGCTATCCTTGATCTCAAGTTTTTAAACACATTTATAAGACTGTGCCACTTCAGGATGGAGACGCTAAGATCAGTTTCCGAATCCCTCCAACCTTGGGAGTTTTTGTCCTCTAAAAAACTTACTGAGGCTTACTTACACATCTGCCAAGGGCACAGGAAATTCCTGTGCTGCTGCATAGGGAACCAGCATTTTCAATTCCCGGCACTTCCCATCGGCCTCTCCTCAGCCACAAGGGTTTTTTCAAATGTTCTCATAAATGTGGTGGTACACCTCCAGAAACAGGGAATATTTTATTCATCCATATGAATGAACTTCTGGTTCAGTCTTGCTCCAGGTCCAAGGCCATTCAAGACAGGTCTGACCATTCAATGTCTGCAGAACTTTGGGTTTATAGTAAGTCTTCAGAAAAGCTTGCTGTCTCCGACACAATGCCTTGAACACCTGGGCTGCGTAATGGACACCATAGCCTGAGCCTGAGCCTTGTATTTGACAGATGGCAAAATGAAAAAACCAAAGGAGATGGCTTCAGCTGTGATCAGGAGCAAACACTCCTCCCGTATGATGCTAACAGAACTGTTGATACTGTCCATAGACACTATCCAGTGGGGGAGATTCCAGGGAACTCCAGCAGCTTCTCAGACCCATTCAATTTCAGATTGCCAACAAGATCGACCTTCCCATAAGACTACCGCTCAAAGTGAAGACCAGTCTAAAGTGGTGGACCAACGGATCCATCCTCATACCAGGGAAAGTGTCTTGGATTGCAAACAC
>NW_015164221.1:408819-412484 GCF_001447785.1 Gekko japonicus
CTGATCACGCAGTCGCGCGTTAGTTTGCTCCGGGGCAAACAGCCACGCCCCCCCCCCCGCCCCCTTTTCCTGCCCGTGTGGCCGAGGCCTTTGAACACTGAATCCAGAGTCCTCTGTTCCTCCTAGTTTTAAGAGTGTGGAGGTGGGCCCCACCTCTGAAACTAACTTTCCCAGCTTGAATATGTTGGGCTATAACCCTTTGCAACTGAGCGTGGATCTTGCCCGCTTGCAAAACTGTTGCATTTTGATAACCAGTAGAAAAAGTTACAGTGGAACAGGAAGACAAGATTGTTCCCTCTCTTAAGTTACAACTAAAGTCTATCCATTTTAATGTTAGAAATGAAAGAAAAGTAACTCCTAAGTTCTGGGGCACGTTGTTTGTAGTAGAATTGTGTCTGCTTTTGAAGTCACATAGTTGAGTGCATTAAGAGCAATATATTAAGTTCTTAGTTGGCAAAAGCATGGTTGAATAAGATGGCTGTTTTCTCTCTTCCCTCTCTCAACTCCTAGATAATTTGTACAGGTTTTTTCCGCCTCCTTAGCCACTACTATACAGCAAGCTTTGACAACATAGTTCGCCGCTGCATGATACAAAAGGAGAAATCTGAAAAAATGGACTGAACGTGAGCACTGCTTAAACAAGTTAATTTGCTGCTAAATGGGACTCCCTTTCTGGCCTGAATAAGGCTCATATGAATAGACGGTGTGCATGACAGGAGGTGTGGTCCCCTGTGGTGAAGGAAGGAAATAAATGTACAGCACTAGAAAATGAGGTTATGCAGAAGCGCTAATGAAGAAGACTGCACACACACACACACACACCCGTGCTTTGAACTAATAAGCAGATTGTTGCCTTAGAAATGAGCCTTTTGAAGGGGCAGAACTTCAGTGGCCTCTTTGCTATCAGCTTTGGATCATTATTAATTTACCCCTTTGTTAGCAGTGGGGAAGGATTGATTCAGTGACCTATATCTTAATCTAAGGGCTGGTTCTGATGCGTTTTGTGACTTCCCACACACAAGTGTCCCACCTCAGATTTCATAAGGAGGGGGTGATGTACTTACCATTGAAATGAATCATGTGATTGCTGCTTGGGACGTAGCCTCCTTATGTGAATTGTGGTTGGTCAACTTACAGGGGAAGTAGCCAAGTGTGAGTTTCAGAGTTGGCAGAAAAAATGGTAATCCGAGTGTGTGGCTTTGATGCAGGAGGGATTTTTAAGTGAGCACTGCTCCCCTCGAAATCCGAGGTGTTACAAAAATTGAGTGAAAGGACATCACCGTTTCAGAGAATAAATATTTGAAATGCCCTTAAGAATGCAGCCCTGGAGATTAATTTGGGTTTCCTCCTACCCAGTCTTTAGGGTGTTGTCTAACACTGGATATCTTGACTAACCTTTCCCACTCCTGATGGTATACAGTAACTTTTGTGAAGTATTCCCCATATTGTATTAACCAAGCACTATATTATGTAATATATGGAAATCCTTGATGGCAGAACTGTACCTGCATGATCCTAAGTTCTCAGTGTAGGAGTAATGAAGTATGCTTTTAGCAATTGTGTATCTTAAAGGGAAATGAAGGAACTTTTTCTTCACTGAGCAATATTAGGAGAATATTTCTGTCCATGACAAAGGAAATCCAGTTTAAGCAGTTAGAATTAGAAGTGTTTTGTATATGTCTTCATTATGTGTAACTTCATGTTTGTCTCTGTCGGCTGTGTAAGAGAGGTGGCTTTTATGCTGCTGTAATTCAGACTTTAGAAATGCGAACGAGCCAGTCAAATACTAGATTTTACTACAGTTAAATGTAGCTCAAGGAAGTGCTAGGGTCCTTCTTTGGTGGCAGAGTAACTTTCAAGACGGTCCTTACTGTGTTACTCCCCAGATGTCAGTTCGCTTACTGCATACAATCTGGGTTCAGAAGAAGCCAGCACCAGTAGCATTTACTTACCTTCTATATGAATGAAGACTGGTTCCTGTTTAGGTCCAGATTTCATATCCCCTCAGTGCCCAGTTCCTAATGAAAATTCTTGCTATACCCTGACATTATTTAAGTGCCTAAGATTAATCTTTCTCGCAACAGCCTCAACTTTTACATTTATTTAGTAGGAATACACAAAAAAATAGAAGTAGTTGAATTCTATTTTTTTTTACATGTCCTCCATAGATCATCTTTTGGGGCCAGATCATTCCCACCAAGTTCAACTTAATTAGCAAGTCTTCCAAATATTAATAGATGTTTAGATTCTTATAGTTTTACACCGTTAACCAGAGAGATGCTGAGTGGCCATATTCACTTCTGGGTTCTTGTGCACAGGTCTTGGGTTTTCTAAATGCTGTGTAAGCGAACCTGTATATTGCCAACCTTAACTATGCGCTTGAGCTGTTCTGGCACTTTGAGGGACTCTGTCCAGAGGACTGTGTAATTGGCCTTGGTGACTTCTGCTAGCTTTCATGTTAAGGGGACAGACACTGGAAGTTAGCAAGTTAATTTGCAGTTGCCTTGGAAATCAGCAGCTTTGCATGTGCTCCTTAGAACATCTTTATGGGAAGCATTGAAGCAGAGTTTGCTGTCCTCTGCTACATTGAACTTTGTTCATGCATGTACTGGGAATGATTTTTTTTTTACAGCTCCAGACTATTCTGATTGGCTAGCAGGTTAACTGGGTCAGATTCTGAAATACTTTAAAGCAAGTGAGAAGTGCCAGATACTTTAAGGGGCCACTCAGACATCTGCTTTTCACCACTCCTGACGGTTAGCTGCTTTGCATGTTTAATTTTAATGGGAGAAAGCAAAGGATATTGAGCTCTCATGCTGAAATCGACAGGACTTAAGCATGCCTGTCTGACCAGATCACATCGTTGGTTGTTTTCTTTGCTTGTCACATGTCCAGGTTTGCTTCAGCTCTAAATGCTAAACTTAGTCTGTTATTTAGAGTTTTGGATCATGTTCAGATTTAATAGTGTGCTAAAGAAAAAAGAAGGAAATGAGTAATTATCCTAAAATTGTTGACTGTGAAACATTAGGCACTTTTGAGTGTTAATACTGAACATGGCTAAAACCCACATTCCATTTATGGTTGTTGCTTAACAAAGTACTGTGCTGAACTTGTAAATGTCAATGTTTTGTATTTCACAAAATAAATTGAGAAAAGTTGTATTTAAATTCTTCTGAATATTTCTTTAGAACTGATTTAAAGTACCATTCTGTGGTCCTGATATGTTTTTACTAAATTGTCACAGAATTATGTTCAAACACTTTGAAAGTGTTGGTCTTCTTTACAGGTTAAAGAATTATTGCAAACTCCTTCATATGTACTTTCTGGCATGACTTTGGGTCAGTCATAAGTTCTTTCAGAGCTATTCTCTCAAGAGCAGTTCTTGAGAGAGCTCTCTCATCCCCACCTACCTCAGAGGGTGTCTGTTGTGGGGAGGGGAAGGGATTGTAAGCTGCTTTGAGACTCCTTCGGGTACTGAAGGGTGGAGTATAAATCTCCTCCTCCTGCCCCCTGAACATCGGTTCAAGGGCTCTGAACTGGGCCAAGTTTGTGCCAAATTTTGGCTCATGAACCAGTTCATTGCTCATCCCTACTGAGCAACTCAAAAAGAGGCTGCAGCTTTCAGAGGTGGTCACTGCCTGTCTGGAAATGTAGAAAAGGAATCT
>NW_015164221.1:412508-417505 GCF_001447785.1 Gekko japonicus
ATCTGCGAAAGAAATGTTGAGCAAAACGTTTCAATCTATTTGTGGTGGTAATGTGGCAAGGAGGATGAGGAAGGGCTTTCAACATAAGAGCAGAAGCAGAATCTTGGTTTTAAAGATGGCTGGCAGATACAAATGGAAGAGCAGGAGGCAAAAGAGCTTGAACTGAAGACAGAATGATCAAGAATGCCTATGGAAGGACTGTTAACTCTAAGGGGCGTTTGAGGACATCGTGCAAGGAGGGAGGGGAGGATCCAGCCACCTCTGTCACGCCTGGCTCCAGCTGAAGACCCCTCTCTCCCTCCCACTTCTCACTGCCGTTCCACGACCTTCTGATGCAGCCCTGCACCCCTCCGTTCTACCAGAGCCCAAGTCAGCTGGGAATTCCATCTTTGAAGAAACTCTACTTCAGTTACAGAGCAATGGGATTCAATGAGGTTATAAAAGGTAAACTGTTAGAAGCATTCGATAGATGTTTTATCAGGATTTCAGATCTGTTGTAGATAAAATGGTTATGGGAGTTTTTCCCATGTGGGAACTGGTTAGGCTAGGCATACTTTCTACCCATTTGTATTAATCCTTCCTCCCACCTTTAGGGAATATAAGTATGACAGGGGTCTGCTTCAGATACACCATTTGCAATGTCATAATGTCCTTCCCTTTTTCAGAGCACAGCTCATGTATTGTATGCACTTGCAGGTCGGATGTGTTGCAAGCTACCTGTACATGAAAAGATGTTGTAGATGTTCACAGGAGAAATAAAACAATGGCCTTTCCAGATGTTGCCATTTTCCCATCACCTGTAGTTCTTTGCAAGCAACTAGTACAATGGCATACAGTGATGTGAGACCTCAGTTGTGCCAGTCTCTGTCCTGATCATTAATTCAGTGCCAGTTGGCACTTTGGCACCCAATCAAGCCATGCCAGGTCACTGTAATAAAGAGGTACTTTGCATTTTACATGTTCACATCTGGGATAAAGAGAACATGACAATAGAGCAGTTCACATCTGGGATAAAGAGAACATGACGACAGAGCAAGGCAGGGTGGATTTGATTTAAATCAAATTGATTTAAATCACAATTTAAATCACTAGTTAGTAAGAGTAAATTTAAATCATGGTTTTCTGTATAAAGACTCATTCTTGCTGGTATAATCTTAATATTTAGAACCAGATGAAAGTTTCGTTTTTAGAATAACAACTTTTCAGATTAGTTTTACAGTTATAGCAAAAAAATTACTGATTTATTATACTATTAGAAACTCATAGATAATTATGAAATTATTGCTAGGTGAACTATCTCCAGTTTAATAGGTCAATCATTTGTATTTGGACAACTTTTCTGCTATACTTTATTGGAAGGAGAAAAATAATCATTACCTTAATAACAATTTAAATAGTTTTATTTAACTTCAACAACAACATTATAACATATGTATTCTTGTATTTGCTTAAACATCTATGCTTGTTAACTGATGTGGTTAAACAAAATATCTTTTTTTAAACTCAGCCCGGTCCACACATGAAGAACTTAAAATACTGTCCTCTGTAGCTCACTCGTCTTCATTTTCTTGTTTGTTCATAATCTGGAAAAGAAAAACAAACTTTCTTGTTTTATCGGGTCCCAAACGATTTCTCAATTTAGAATGAATGAGTCAAAAGGAAGAGAATATTCTTTCTACACCAGCAGAAGAAGCTACTGCTGTTAAAAGTGAAATCATTACTTCAACAGTCTCTAAATCCACGTGCTTGAGTGACTTCCACCAGTTCACCAGTGTGACTTTCTTTAAAACATCATCAGCAAACATATTTCTTGAATGGGTTCCCCTTTAGCTCTGAAGTTTATTCTAGTTGGCATTACAGATGGATGACTGCTGGATACCCATGTCATAGCTAACTCCTCTTCCTCAGCACTTAAGGTTTGACCCTGGTCCCGGATATTGACAATATTGGCGAGAAAATGAACTGGAGACAGTGCTTGTCCCATTCCTTTTTTAATGCTTGTAATTTAATTCTGCCAGTGTGTAGTTCTGTTTTTAAGTGCTCACTTAGTTCCTTCCAAATTTCAACAGCAATCAGCAATAAAACAGCTATTTTCCTGTATTTTGTTTAAAGCTTCAGAAATGGGTTTCAGGATGCTCAGCATATGTTCAACATTTCTCTTAAGCCCAATGTTGAGGATTTTGGCCATGACAGTGCCATCTATTTTCTCTCAATTTGGTTCACAAACTGTCATCAGAATAGGCCAGTTTTTGATATACTACTCAAAACAGTCCACTGCAGAGTTCCATCTAACATCTTGTGGGGACATTAGCTTGGTTCCACCCATTCTCTAAGAGCTGCTGCTGCAAAATTATTGTTACGGAAGTACTTAGCAATTTTTTCTTTCTGGGACACTGAAGTCTTTGGCTAGGAGGTACAGCAAATGAGCATTGCAACCATGTTATTAGCTTTGTATTCCCTTCCTGCTCTTCTAAATTTCTTCTCATCTTAGATACATTTGTAGCATTGTTTATGACCAAACTCTGTACTAGATATTTGAATTTTTGTTCATATGTTATGATAGCTTTTGCTGCCGCTTCTTGTCATTATTCTGCTGTGTGTGCATTTCCTGATGTATCAGTAGTTTCTGCAAGGAAGACATTCCTTTCTTCTGTTGTTACACAAGCATATACAACAGGATCAATGTGGCATTACTCCACCCATCAAGACTTAGGTTAACAATTTTACCCTCTTGAGCTGTTCCACATTGCTCCCTTTCTCTGTCATGCACTTTATCCAGCAGTTTCCCTGCAACATCTGCTCTGCCAAGTGGACTGTATCCTGGTCTCAGTGACTGAACCATATTAATGAAGTGTGGGTTTTCAATCAGATGGAAAGAAGAGTTTTTCACGTAAACAAACTGGGCAGTTTTTTCATTAATTAACTCTTTTTCTAATCTGCTGGTTTTTGTCACAAACTTACCTATGGTGGTTCCTGGCTGGTCAGCTTTTTTCTTTCTTTTAGATGATATACTGTGGATGTGTGATGTATATGATGTGACTGAAACACTATCCTGGACACCGTAGAACAGAAAGATGGTTATCTCAAAGGTGGATAGTTTCCAGAATCCTCCTTTATGCTGATGATGGATTCCTCTAAACAAAAAAGTCAATGCTGTTATTTTATTATTTATACCATCCTTATTCTATTAGCTAGTGGGTTTTTTTCTGTGCGGATACTTATTTCCACCAACAGGGGGCTCACTCTCCCCCAACAGCATTTCCTACGTAATCAGTAGACTTCCTGGGTTTGTAGAAAAATCCAAAAACTAAAAAAAATCCCTTCAGAGACGGTTGAATTCCCCCCAAAACCTTTTGAAATGGCCTCTGTAGGGATCTGCTTCAGGCATCAACGATGAGAGATTAGAATGTTTTTTGGGGGGCTTCTAACTGGCTCTGTCAGTAAAAGGGTGGGGGAAGGGCCCTTTCCAGGCCTCTTTTGGCCTTTCAAGGAGGGAGCGAGCCTTGGAGGCAGGCCTCACAAGGGTTGCCAGTGCCAGGCTGGGGGATTTCTAGAGATTTTGTGGTGGACTCTAAGGAGGGCTGGGTTTGGGAAGGGAGAGGCCTCAGCTGGGTATAATGCCACAGAGTCCACCCTCCAAAGCAGCCATTTTCTGCAGGGAGACAGACCTCTGCTGTCTAGAGTCCAGTTGTAATTCTGGGGGGTCTCCAGGTCGTGGGAAGGAAATAGGGTTGCCAACTCCAGGTTGGGAAATTCCTGGACATTTGAGGGGTGGAGCCTGGAGAGGGTGGGATTTGAGGAGGGGCGGAACTATGGACTGGTGTAATGTCATAGACTCCACCCTCCAGCCATTTCCTCCACGAGAACCACCATTACCAGCCTCCGGGTGAGGACTGGAAATCCATTGTGATTCCCAGACCGCTGCCACTGCTGCTGTGGGGGGAGAGGAAGCAGGTGGGTGGCTAGGAGCACTGCCACCACTGCTGCTCTGTGGAGTGGGGGAGGAAGCAGACAGGAGGCTGGGAGAGTGATGGGGGCAGAAAGAAATAATGGTGGGGTGAGGGCAGAAAGAGAAAGAGTGATGAAGTGGGGAGGCAGAAAAACAAAGAGAAAGATGACAGGTCAGAAAGAAAGAGGAAGTCACATGCATGGAGGAGAAATAGAGTGTAAGAAAAGGGGGCAGGGGAGAAATAGTGTGAGAGAGGTTGGGGGTGAGGAGAGGAAGCAAGGGTGTGACGAATGAGATAACCATCCCGCAAGTTTCTTGCGGGTCTCCACTTGTTTCTGCGTATTTAGTATGACTCATTGTATTCACTGCCACTCAGTACTGCTCAGAAAAAGAATATTTGCTTGTTTCAACTCTTTATTTCTTCATAACAACTGTATCAAAATGACAGTAACATGCAGCATATTGTGTAGTGGGTTAACCGCATGGCAAGGCCGCTGCGGTTCGCATATCATCCTGCATGCTTACGGCTACACAACATAGACAAAGGAAAATGGCCCGTGGGCCAACTATATATACACATATGGGGCCACCCCCTAGGTCCCATTGGTGGGTTTGAATCTACCGCCAACGTCCCATTGGTTCCCCCGTGGAGAGACCAGGAGCCTTGTCCCCAATGTTCTTCCAGAGTCAAGCTCTGGGGTGTTCGCCGGCCTCTGGTGGCGGTCAGTGGACACAACACAGCAATAATAATAATAATAACAAATATAATTTTGCTCAAACGTGACAGTTCCCCAAGGCGGTCTTTAAGAAATATGATGAACTCAAAACGTTTACCAACTTGAAGATCCTGCCAGTTCAGACATGTTCCTTTTGTCGTCTTCATCACAGCACTTCTCATGATGTTGTTTCATTCGGGCCACCAGGCCTTGCATTTCTTTGTTGCAGTGTTTGCATTTTGCGCACATGCCTGCCTTACCCATAGGTAGAGGAATTTCATTAAAACATTCCCAAACTAGGCCTCTTTTACAGCCTGCTGCCATTATAGGGA
>NW_015164221.1:417794-442385 GCF_001447785.1 Gekko japonicus
CTAAGGCTACACACACAAAGATCGAAGGACTTGTGGAGTATTTTGCTCAAAAGGTTTCACTTTCATTTTTACTGGTTGCCCCTCCTCACATTTAGCTGTTTGTGAAGATCTATGTTTTTGCTGTGAAGAAGAGGCATGTGATCTCTGCAGACACAAATTCATGAATAATCTTTGGACTATCTTAAACAGAAAGTTAGATAGATTTTTTCCCCCTCACAAAGCATTTTATTTTAAAAAATCCAATTTAAATTTTAAAAATCTGGTTTTTCATTTTTTTTTTTTAGAAGAATTGTTGACTTTAATCCACCTGGAACAAGGTCTGGTACATGTAGATTTGGTGATAGGGCTCCTGGAACACCTTCAAAGATAGAGAAATTGGTTGGATTACAGTTAATTTGCTTCTGGCTAGAATGGTATAGTAGATCAAGTTTTATCGCTTGAGTGAGGCAGTGTTTATGTATGCCTTGTTCTGTTTAGCTCAGTCTCTTGAAAGGTGGAGAGTAAGACTTTTTCACACATCACCTACCTTGCTTTCTTATGGTTGCCAAGCCAAAGCATGTCTTTTAACAAAGCTTTAAGTAATGTGTTTTATCTTTGTTTTGCAGTCTCCTTTCGGCCCGAGGATTATTTGATGATGTTCTTTACACAGCTCAGTTACTGATTTATGCTGCTGTTATGCCCCTGGCCAGTTCTTGATCATTTGTATTTATTGATAGCATTGTTTTTAATGAGCAAACTAGAGGAGGTGTCTGAAAGTGTGGTGTATAAATCCTCCAAATCAGTGATACTCAGCGGCTCAAAATTCTGTACCTTAACTGTTGAAAATCTGCTCTGAGGAAGAATTCAGTTGAAGAACTGAAAGAGTCTCAGCCTATGCTGAAAGCAGTTTTACAAAGGCACAAGAACTGGGAAATATTTGGCAAGGCTGTTGGGTGGTGAGATGAGACTCCCATTCAGACCAAAGGAAAGGGGATATATCCCTGCCCAGTTAAACAGGGAGAACTGTCTCTGGGAGGAGGAGATCCTTGGTCTGTTGTGAAAGGGAATTGCTTGAGACACCTCAAGAGCGAGACAGAAATTAGGGATTAAAAGGAAGGGGGTTAGGTACTGAAAGAGAAGGTGCCAGCCTCAAGTAAATGAGAGGAGAAATAGGAAACTATTGTAGTGTTTGCATTGTAGTGTTTGAAAAACATAGGGGGAAAGCCTCTTGATATTAAAATCCCAGTAACTAAGAAAATAGGAGCTGCGGTGGCTCAAGTGGTTAAGACGCTGAACTGCAGGCTGTAGTAGGTCAGTAGTTCAGCAGTTCGAAACCCGAGTGTGCCGCATGACGGAGTGAGCTCCCGTCTCTAGTTCCAGCTCCTGCTAACCTAGCAGTTCGAGAGCAAGGAATTGCAAGTAGATAAATAGGTACCACTTCGGTGGGAAGGTAACAGCGTTCCGTGCGCCTTGGTGTTTAGTCATGCCAGCCACATGACCACGGAAACGTCTTCGGACAGCGCTGGCTCTTTGGCTTTGAAACGGAGATGAGCACCGCAACCCTAGAGTCGGACTCGACTGGCTTTCGAGCAAGGGAACCTTTACCTAACTAAGAAAATAATCTTCAATAACTTATTTGCCTGTGTATAAAGAATTATAATCTGTACAACCACTGATTTTTGCCTCGAAGTTAACAACTCCTGATTACACCTGACCTTCCCATCTTTTCAATAAAATCTTCTGTTTAAGTTTTACATTGTCCCAAGTGCCATTTGCAGGGATTCAACCCAAGAGAACTCCTTATTCTTCCCTCAGGTTCCAGGGCTAGGCTAAAAGCCAAATTATATCTCTGTGACAGGGTGGGACAGACAGTCTTTTAAAGACAAAGAAGAAAACCACGTTACTTGGGACAGCTCATTTACAGAAGGGAACAAAAGTTTGGAAGGAAAATCTACCTCTGAGGGAGGGAAGTGTGTGGGGCCATCATATATGGTTTCCTGGTCTTTTAATTAAGATCTTTTTCCTTGCTGAGACATGTAAAATACCCGAAATACTGTATTAATATTAATTCTATAAAGAAGAAAACATCACATTTGAAGAAGTGTAAGGTAAAGGTAAAGGTTCCCTTGCTCAAAAGCCAATCAAGTCCGACTCTAGGGTTGCGGTGCTCATCTCCGTTTCAAAGCCGAAGAGCCAGCGCTGTCCGAAGACGTTTCCGTGGTCATGTGCATGCACACAAAAGCCTATACCCAGAATAAAACTTCATTGGTCTTAAAAGTGCCACTGGACTCAAAGAACTGTAAAACTTCATTCTCAGTGCTTTTTCCAGTATAGTGATTGATTTGTATCTTACACGTAGATGAGAACTATTCAAGTTTGCAAGAAAGGGATGTCTTATCCCTCCACAATGGCTACCACCTTCCCTCTCCAGGCTCTCTGTCATTTTCTTCTTTTCTCCCCACTACATTGTCAGTTCTCCTACACAAACGCACACATGGTTCTCCTCTTTTTCTTGGCCAGGCTCTCCCCCCCAAAAAAAAGTTTTCTGCACTTTGTTTTCCTTTTTTTTTTTTTTTTGCTTTGCCCCACTTACCATTTTGCAGTCCTGCCCCCAACCCCTGCTTCTGAGAATAGCCTTGCTTGCTAAGACTGCCCCAGAGTGGTGACTGTGATCTTGCAAAATTTCACAAGATCTGCATCAGTAGTCTCCACTTTGGGGAAACATCCAAAAGGAACCCTTTTAATTTTTTTTATATTTTCCCACAAACCAGGGGTTTCTGTCAGATCTGTAGAAACAGGCCCTTTTTCTGTACATGGCCTCATTATGTGGATTTATTGATCCACATTTTATGACCATGTTCAGAATTGGATGTTAGTAATCAGTTTTCCAGTACTGAATGCCACTAATGCAGGTACTGCTTCAGAAAACACTATGAACAAAACAGAGGTCACAGAAGGAATCCATGGCAAAATGATTCTTAATTTCAGGTGTGTGTGTGTGTGTATACACACAACTCTCCAAAGTATTTTTTTTAATTTAAATTTCAGTCTGAATGCTAAGAAGCTAACACAAATATAGTCAAGAGGCTGACCAGCCAGTTTTCTTTAATTATAAATTCCAGGTTGAAAAGGGGATAGCAAGATGCCCATTCATACATTGATGGAGCTAGTCAGTAAAAAAACCAAAAGATTCTAGCCAGATATACCCAGAAGCCGCATGTAGGCAATGGAGATTGCTATAAATTGTTAAGGGTTTTCCCCCCCACTAGGTAAGGGGAGTGGCCTCATAGCAAAGAGACATGGTTGGGGGCCTCTGGTAGAGCATAGAGGTATGTGACAACGCAAAGAGAAGATTCCAGAGAAATTGCTGTTAGCTCAATTGCATGTTTCCCTTTTTGTACTCAATGCTTGCTTAGTCAAGTAAATTTTAATATTTTGTTTTCTAAAATCAGTGTGCAGTTGGTCTCTGCACTCACAGATAAAGCCCAACTGGGCTTACACTGACCAAGAAACAAAAGAAAGACGCTTCCATAGCTTTGCCTAACTGGTGGGATTTTTCAAGCTTTTCCTCTTACTTCCACGGTGGTCAGTGGTAGGTGGGTGATCCTGAATCTGGAAAGCCTCTTTAGAGATGGAGAGAGGGTCCAGTTGCAAGTCTCAAAACAAATATATGTCTAGCTCCTAACTTGCTGGTGGCAGCAAACACAAAAAAAATCCTCACTGGGGGGGAGCAGAATAAAGTTAAAGGCCAATTTTTCATTGGGGGCCACCACACAGGAGCAATGGGCTGTGAAAGCTTCCTTGTAATATATAGAATTCTAGTTTATGCAGAAGCAAATACAGCATTTTTAGTAAACCTCATTTTTTTGTTTTTGTTTTATAAATGGATGTGAATTCAAACAGAATGGTCACATTTGAAGTGTCCCAATCATCACAGGAATGAAGAATATGATTAGTAAATTGCCTCATGCACGGATCCAGCTGCCATAATTTCCGTGGTCATGACAATATGAGTTTTAGCATGATTGTAGAAGCTGTAGTTCACTGGCTGGATTCTCTATGCTATTGCAGGCCTATATGACTATGGAGAACTTCTGCACTGTATTCTTTGTCTGTTTACTGGGATCCCTTGATGGAAAATACGTAATTGAATGTTAACAGCGGCCTTGATTATCCATGCTACTAGTATAGCAACATTTTTCCCCTTCCCTGCAGCAAATGGAAGTACAGGCCGGTATTTTGTGTAAGATTTGCTTTTATGACAGTGCTGCGTGTTTTTCAAGACTATGTAGTGTTTCTTTTGTGGAATCATTTCAGAATAAAGCGGAAGGAAACTCATTGCCACCTTAAAGATTAACAAGTTTTATTTGGTCATAAAATTTCATGGACTATACTTTTCAGAAAGGCATGGTCAAAAGGCCCTGAGATGCAAGGAGTACAAGGTGAAATGTAATTATGTGAAATTCCAGAAGAATGCAGAGACCATTCACCATGGCAGTAATTGATGTTAATGCATTTGGACTAGTTTTACTGGGATAGTTAACACTTGTAATAGCTGGGGGTTCCTCAACCATTGCGAGTTAATTAGCTATCTTAGCAAATCTAGAGAAATTACTTTATTACTAGTTACTGATGTAAATTCAGGGCTCTTTTTGTAGAAAAAGCCCAGCAGGAACTCATTGGCATATTAGGCCACACCCCTGACAGCACAGCTCATTCGCATATTAGGCCACACCCCCATGTTACCAGAAGTGTGGTCATCCAGCCACACCCACCTTTTGCTTCTTATTCTCTTTACCTTGTTTGTTGACAAAACTCAGGGCTTTTTTGTAGCAGGAACTCCTTTGCATGTTAGGCCACATACCCCTAATTGTAGCCAATCCTAATGAGTTTCTGCTGTTGGGTGTGGCCTATTATGTTAATGAGTTCCTGCTGGGTGTGGCCAACTTGGGAGCCAGCTGGAACTCTGTTCCTGTGCGTTCCTGCCCCAAAATAGCTCTGCTGATGTTATGAATGGTCTCTGTCTTCATCAGATTCCATCTTGCCTTGTACGACCTGCTTTGTGTTCTTTGATCCTGCTAATTAACATCTCCCCCCCCCCTTTCATGGTGTTATATGAATGTCTGCTTAGGAAGAAGGATCCGCTTCATACATCTGATAATGTGAGTTCTAATGTACAACAGGGTTGTTCTGGAATAAAAGTTCGTTTAAGTTGTTACAGGTTTCCTCAGATTGCTTCCAACATTCTTTTCCACTGTCTTTGCTTCAACAAATTTAAAACTGCTACTCCGCTGGAATGTCAGAATTATGGCAAATATAATTTCCTGGAGATACCGTGGAGCACCTCTGAATTTAGGAATTCTGTCTTCCCAAAATGTGGCTGCTTTCCCAAGTGGTGCATTATTTTCACTCAAGATGAATGGTATTTGATCATACAAACTCTGTTGAAAGTAAAGGCGAAACTGAGATTGCCTTGGGAGAGAGGGACCATGGGAGACAGTCGCTAGAATTACAACCCAGCCAATTTATTTACCTCCTTTCTAATCCACTTTTTTTTTTTTGCTAAGACTTAAGGTGGATTACAATTTTTAAATGCAGTAAAGAAACACTATAAGACATACCTGAAATTGACAGATTAAGTGTAATAGTACAAGGTAAATCCAAAGAAACATTTGAAAAAAGACGGAAAACGTTTTATGTATGGTTGGACAATGTAAACAAATATGACTCACAAGAATAAGGCATGTAAATCGATTTTATTATGTATAATGTATATTGAAAAACAATAAATAATTTTTTTAAAAAAAAGAAACACTATAAGACATACCATAAACACTGAGATAAAACTGGATTACAGGGATTAGAAAACAAAGTCACTAAATACTTTATTTGATAAACACATTAAATGTATTTGATTTATATCGGTATAAATAAATACAGATCAATACTGATGTTGTAGGGGGGAAATGTGTTGTTTTAATTAATGGGAAAATATCAATGCTCTCCAAAATTGAGTGTGGGAGGAAATGATGTCCTTGCAATTACAAAATTTAAAACATAATTTGGCAAATTGCCTGCAGGCATCAGGAGAGGGGAGGGAGAAGTTAGTTTGAAACAGTGACCATTTAAAGTTTAAAGAGCTGATCTGCTTCCTACGGAACAGCAGAAGGGCCTACCAACGTGATTCCAGGTATTTCCAATATTGAAACTGGGGGGGGGGGGGGGGGAGAGAATAAAGAAATATCAAGAGTGCCTTCCATGCTGTTGGATATTGCTGATCTGATACTGGAAATAGGCATTTTATGGGGTCAGGAATATCTGAATGCACACCTGTAATCCACATGACTATGTTGGCCAGGTCCAGGTAGAACCAGCCTCTGAAGATCGAAGAGTTCAATTTATTTATTTTTTGGCTGCTGAATTAACTAGCTTCTCCAGTAATCGTGCTGAGCTGAATTTAACTCCTCCTGAGTCTTAACTGATTCACGAAGTCAGCTGAAACCCATGAAATTCAGGTAGCACAATATCCTCTGCTATCTCAGATTGCCCAACTGGCATCACATCTGTCTTGTTGAGGTTTAGTTTCAACTTGTTCACCCTTAGTCATTTAACCACAGCAGCCAGGCATGGGGTTTAGGACAGGCTACCACAACCTCAGATGATCTGGATAAAGCAATATAGAGCTGGGTGTCGGCAGTGTATTAATGATGGCTGACTCCAAAACCATAAATCATATCTCCCAAGGGCATTATAGCATGGGAGATAAAACTGAATTTTGTGATGACAACTGGTCTCCCCACAGCAAGTCCCACATGCAATGCATCAGGAATGATTTCAACTATTTCAGAGCACGGCAGTTGATATTAGAAGAAGAGAAGAAGAAGGGATTGGGTTTATACCCCACCCTTCACTACCCAAAGGAGTCTCAGAGCGTCTTACAATCTCCTTTCCCTTCCCCTCTCCACAACAGACACCCTGTGAGGAAGGCAGGGCTGAAAGAAACTGCTCTTTTTCAAGAACAGCTCTGACAGAACTATGGCTTGCCCAAGGTCATCCAGCAGGTGCAAGTGGAGGAGTGGAGAATCAAAGCCGGTTCTCCCAGATTAGAATCCGCGCACTTAACCACTACACCAAACTGGCTCCTGGCTCCAAACATCTCAACAGTGTGGCATGGTCCACCACATCAAAGGCTGCTGATAAATACCATAACCTGTGTAGGGAGCCTGCCTGTGCAGGGAGGGCGAGATATAAAATAATAATAATATAATAGCAAGCAGTGTAGCCAATGGAAAACCGTTGACTAAAAGCTGTCAACGCCTTTGCCCCATAGCCTGTCCTGAAACTCAACCGAAAAGGAAATAGAACGGATGCCTCAAACTCTTGCCCGCCCACCCTTCAAATGAAACACCACACAAGTTATGGGTAAAACTAGGGATTATATTTACTGATAAGCCGATTCGCACCATTCATTACATTTTAAAGCCCGGGCTGTAATGGGCTTGCAAACCAAGCATCCTGAAAGGGCAAACCCACCCTGGCTCAGAGCCAGGTCCGGACTCCTTTCGGACCCTACTTGTCACGGGACCCCCCAGTGTGTACGGGGTGATGGAGGGGCACACTCCAGCCCACAGTTGCTAAATCTTCGGGGTCATCATCTGCTCCCCAACCCTGAAGAGGCCCACAACTGAGTCACCCAGACTGCCAAGCCTATAGGTACCCTGTTTGAGGACCCCCTCATTGTTGATATCTCGGGGTGCTTGCCAGTTCGAAAACCCCCTCAACCCGTGCTTTCCCCATCACAGAGGGAGGTAGCCTTGGCTTAACTCCCCTCCTGCCAACCAGATACCACCAGGTCACACAGACCACCCTGCAGATCAGCTAAGAAAACATCCATCCCGGCAATATCATCCCAGTTCATATAGCATATACCGTATTTTTCGGACCATAAGACGCACCTGACCTTAAGACGCACCTAGTTTTTAAAGGAGGAAAACAGGGGAAAAAATATTCTGAACCTTCGGTCCATAAGACGCACTCACTTTTCCTCCCACTTTTTTTGGAAGAAAAAGTGAGTCTTATGGTCCAAAAAATACGGTAGTTCATTCATTATAGATTTGTGAGTAACATCATATGAAGAGGAGAAATGGCAGGTCTTCTGATACTGGTGGCTTTTCCAATTCCATGCTTCAATCAATACCTTTCAGAAGTACAGAACTGTCTTCATTTGCTTCATGAGCAGAGATTGGGAAAACATAGTTTACCCCTTTTCAACCCCTTAGGGGTCGATTTTGTAAAAATCTCTTCTTAGTGGTCACTGATGTCATGGAAGGAATACCAACTGTCTCTATCTGTCTGCAGTCTCCTGTGACTTGTTTTTATCTCAGAACACTGAGCTCCACAGCTGACCAATCAGAGGGAGGGGGGTGCAAGCATTACCCCTTTGGGAAAACACAGAGGAATTTCACATTACCCTTTTTAACCCGTTTTGAAGCTGTTTTTGATCCATCGGGGAGTAAACCGGTATAGGGCTGCCATTTCACACATCGCTTTCCCCTTCCGGGAAAGAGCTGGATCTGAAGCAGTTTGCCATTTCAGACTGCACCACTTTTTCCCGCTTTCCCCCCACCATTTTTCGCTCCGGCTTTTTTAACGTTTGCTTTAGAGCGCTAGAGCGCTATAACACAACACTCCAGGCATTCCAAGGGGGTCAATATAATGCTGTTGTGCTGTACTGTTATAGCGTTATAGGGCTATAAAGCAAACGCCCAAAAAAGCCGGACATCAACTGCATGGGCAAAAAACGGCGGGGAAAAGCATATCGGAAACGGGAGAGGAAACTGAAGACTACTTGAAGCGGCTGACAGATAAAACGCTTCAGCCCCATTTCCTAAATGGGACAGAAGCATTTGTGTGTGAAATTACAAATATATTCCGGTAGGGAACCGGTTCTAAAATGGTTCTGTCTGAAATGACAGACCAGAAACCTTTATGGAACAGTTCCTCTTCCGGATTATATCGTCGGTCTGAAATTCCTCCTAGTTTACCCCTTTTCACCCCCCTAGGGGTCAAATTTCAAAAAAACCTTTCTTAGTGGGCGCTGACATCATGGAAGGAATGCACTCCCCGAATCTCGTGTTCCTGGGTCCAGAGGTTTGGGCTGCATGTTGATGAGACAGCCAGGACACCTGTTTTTATATAGAGATGACTATGAATGTTTTACCTAGAATGTTATTCCTGTTTGAGACAATACCAGTTTTGATATCTGATGTACCATTTAAACAATGACAGAAGGATATACCAAGATTTGTGTGGCAAGGGGGGAAAACATGTGTTAAATGCAAAATATTACAAGATGCAAAAGAAAGGTGGTTTGGGGTTATCTGACTTGAAAGTTTACTTCACTGCGTGTTGTTAGGTACTCACGCCAACAACTTTGCATAACACTGAACATTGTTAGATGGCTTGTGTGTTGAAATGTGCCTGTATTCATGAATTTAAAGTTTCAATGCCAAATCTTTTGTGTGGTTGTGCCACTAATTGACGCTAAGTGCTCCTTTCTTTGATTCAGGGCTGCTATGTTTTCTTTCATTGTATTAGTCAAATAAAGCAGGGAGTTTTCAGCTTTGGATCTCCTCCTCCAGAGAAATCCACCTGGTGCTGTAATTACTTCAGGTGCCTGGCTAAATCTGTACTTTTCACTTGGGCTTTTAATAACAACTTTGTTGTTTTTCAGACTGGGTTGGATCCGGAACCCACCGATTCTGCTGCAGTCTTGCTCCCACGGTTGTTCCTCAGGGTCCCCCAGGAGCAGCATTTCATGGAGAACAGAGAGCTCTAGTGGGAAGGTGGAGGTAGGAAAGGATCTATTGGGAAATTTAGTCTAGATCTAACCCACTGTCTTGCTGTTACAGAATTTGGGTTTATATTGTCCATTGTGTTGTTTTGAACTGCCTTGTGAATTTTTCACCCCGTTTTCGTACTTAAATGACTGATATATATTTTTTTTAAAAAACAACCAGTTTATCAGTCTTTGTGTAGAACTTTCTCTTGGCATGTCTGGGAGGGATCCACCAGGGCTATTTTGGGGCAGGAACGCACAGGAACGGAGTTCCGGCTGGCTCCTGAGTTGGCCACGCCCAGCAGGAACTCATTAGCATAGTAGGCCACACCCAGTGGCAGAAACTCATTAGGATTGGCTACATTAGGGGTGTGTGGCCTAACATGCAAAGGAGTTCCTGCTCCAATAAAAGCCCTGGGTTTTGACAACAAACAAGGTAAACAGAATAAGAAGGGAAAGGTGGGTGTGGCTGGATGAGCACACTTCTGGTAACTTGTGGGTGTGGCCTAATATGGCAATGAGGTGTGCTGTCAGGGGTGTGGCCTAATATGCTAATGAGTTTCTGCTGTTGGGTCTGGCCTGTTATGCTAATGAGTTCCTGCTGGGCTTTTTCTACAAAAAGAGCCCTGCAGAGGACAACAAACTAAATTCCACTTTAGCAGATGGGCTTTGCGACTTGCGTATTCTTTTTTCGCAGACCCTGGGTCCTCTCAAAATTCTATGGCCTGTATGTGGCAGTTCTTTCCATTCACACAAAGGGTTTGGTTCATTGTTGTGGTATCTCTGGAGTTCCACGTGGGTAGTGGTCATTTCGTAGAAAAAGAGGTGCAGGAGCTCATTAGCATAACTCATTAGCATAACTTATTTGCATATGCCACACCCCCTGACATCACCGGAAGTGTGTCAGAAGGCAACACCCACCGCTCAGGCTCCACTGGACTGTTTTGAATTGCTAACTATTGGGGGAATGTGCAGATCTGTCCTCGCAGAGGAGCGAGAGCTTGTACCTGAATAAAACTTGGTCTTAAAGGTATAACTGGACTGTTTTGGACCATGGGGCCAAGGGGGAGCTCTGCAGCTTACCTGGCTGCTTCTTGCTCTGACTGAGGGCTGCTGGGAGCAGGGGGTGGAGCTTGTTGCATGTGCCCACCCCCTGGGCTCTTTACTGCCGGAGCTCCGCTCCTGTGCACTCCTGCAGGAAATGACCCCTGGTAGTGAGAGGTTCTTACAGCTCAAAATTGCCTGTGGGCTCTTTGCTCCCCTCCCTCGCACTGTTTTCCCACATTTTGCAACGTGATAAAGAAGGGGTGGAGTGCCCTTCCCTCAGTTCTCTCGCTGCCCCTGCTAAGAGAGGTTCGCTTCTCAAAACTCCATTGCTGTACTCCAGAACTAAACTTTTATCCACCAAGATTTTTTTCTGCCAGCACTGCCTCTGCAGAGCTCAAGGCCCGGATGATGGCGCACAGTGGACCATGGCAAATGTCTGATAGGCTTTGGTGAAGAGCACAACATCTCACATGATAAGCCCCCTGCCTACAAGTGGCTCTGCGGGTAAAACCTCTGTCTGGATCTGCATCAGAAAAAGGTCCGGGCACAACGCCAACATCTACTCCTGAGAGATGGAAATGGCTCTGTGGACTGCATCTTACCCGTAGGAAATTACTTTCATGCAGCGTGCAAATGAGTATATAAAGTCTGTCTGTTGTGGAATTCTCAAGCTTTGCCTGTGTCTGGGAATACTTTGAAATGCAGTTTTAAAATCAATGAATGCAGCATATGATTCCCCATGGGGCTTAGAACTGTATTTCTCTGCTGAATGGTGCAATATCAAGCACTGGTCTATGGTTGAGTGACCCACTCTAAAACCCGCCTGTTCATTAGTATATTTTCTTGGTCCATCCAGTCCCAGAGTTTCCAATATAAATGCCTAGAATAAAGCTGCATATGCAAGTTGGGACCAAGTTTGGAGAAATGCTTCAGCCCTGTTCTTTGGACCCTGGCAAGAATCTTTCGATTCCTGATGCATTTCCTCCTGATATCTATCAGCAGTCTATCACTAAAATCCGCTTCCATTCCTGATGACTGGAAGGTAGCTAATGTAACTCTCATCTTTTAAAAAAAAGGTTCCAGAGGAGATCCGGGAAATTACAGGCCAGTCAGTCTAACGATACCAGGTAAGTTGGTGGAATCCATTATTAAAGATAGAATTAATAGACACATTTTTGAACAAAAACTATTGAGGAGGAATCAGCATAGATTCTGTAAAGAAAGATCTTATCTCACTAACTTGTTAGAGTTCTTTGAGGGGGTGAACAAACATTTGGACAAGGGTGACCCAATAGACGTTGTTTACCTGGACTTCCAGAAAACTTTTGATAAAGTTCCTCATCAAAGGCTCCTAAGTAAACTCAGCAGTCATGGGATAAAAGGACACATGAAACTGCCTTCTACTGAATCAGAACCTTGGTCCATCAAAGTCAGTATTGTCTACTCAGACTGGCAGCTGCTTTCCAAGATCTCAGGCAGAGGTCTTTCACATCATCTGCTGTCAGATCTTTTAACTGGAGATGCCGGGGATTGAACCTGGGACCTTCTACATGCCAAGCAGATGCTCTGCCACTGAGCCACAGCCCCTGTTTGCAGCTCTCCAGGGTCTCAGGTGGAGGTCTTTCACATCACCTACTGCCAGATCTTTTAACTGGAGATGCCGGGGATTGAACCTGGGACCTTCTGCATGCCAAGCAGATGCTCTGCCACTGAGCCACAGCCCCTGTTTGCAGCTCTCCAGGGTCTCAAGTGGAGGTCTTTCACATCACCTACTGCCAGATCTTTTAACTGGAGATGCCGGATTGAACCTGGGACCTTCTGCAAGCCAAGCAGATGCTCTACCACTGAACCACAGCCTTCCCAGTGGAAACCTCTTGTGGATTAAAAACTGATTAATTAACAGGAAACAGAGAATATAAATGGGCAGTTTTCACAGTGGAAGGTGGTAAGCAGTGGGGCACCTCAGGGCTTGGTACTAGGTCTGGCGCTTTGTAACTTGTTCATGAATGATTTGGAGTTGGGAGTAAGCCGTAAAGTGGCTATGTTTGTGGATGACAGTAAACTGTTCAGGGAGAACCAGGGAGGACTGTGAGGCACTCCAGAGGGATGTGTTGAGGCTGGGCGAGTGGGCGTCAACATGGGCAAGTGCAAAGTAATGGACATTGGAGCCAAAATCCTAACTATAAGTATATGATGATGGGGTCCAAACTTGTGGTAACTGACCAGGACAGAGATAAGAACATAAGAGACGCCAATGTTGGATCAGGCCAAAGGCCCATCCAGGCCAACACTCTGTCATACAGTGGCCCAAAATACCAGGTGCCATCAGGAGGTCCACCAGTGGGGCCAGGACATTAGAAGCCCTCCCACTGTTGACCCCCCCCCAAGCACCAAGAAGACAGAGCATCACTTGCCCCAGAGCCCCTATCCATACCTTGTGGCTAATAGCCACTGATGTACCGCTGCTCCATATGCTTATCTAATTCCCTTTTGAAGCCGTCCATGCTTGTAGCTGCCACCACCTCCTGTGGCAGTGAATTCCATGTGTTAATCACTCTTTGGGTGAAGAAGTACTTCCTTTATCCGTTCTAACCCGACCGCTCAGCAGTTTCATGGAGTGCCCACGAGTTCTTGGATTGTGAGAAAGGGAGAAAAGTACCTCTTTCTCTACCTGCTCTATCCCATGCATAATCCTATAAACCTCAATCATGTCTCCCCTCAGTCGTCGTTTCTCCAAGCTAAAGTGCCCTAAGATAACTCTCTAAAGATGTCAACTCAGTGTGTGACTGCATTAAAAAAGGCAAATGCTGTGCTGCAAATTATTAGAAAGGTGACTGAAAACAAACCAGGCAGTATCATAATGCCCCTATATAAATCTATGGGGCAGCCTCATTTGGAAAAATATGTACAGTTCTGGTCACTGCACCTCAAAAAAGATGTTATAGCATTGGGGAAAGGTGCAGAAAAGGGCAATTAAAATGACTAAGGGGACGGAACACTTTCCCTATGAAGAAATGTTAAAGAGGTTAGGGCTCTTTAGCTTGGAGAAATGACGATCGAGGGTGTCCTGTCCAGCGCAAGCTGTGGCTGAGCCAGCGCTTTCTAGGTGTGAGCCAACACATGACCACTGAAGAAAGCTTAAATCATCTTTATTCAACTTCACACGCATTCAGAAGATCATTTACTCACAATCGTCCAGATAGCTGGGTTACATCTTGTGATCTACATCTTATTACATCTTGTGATCTAGGTTAGTTCAATAGCCGTGGTGAGAAAGAGATGGGCTTCCCCTCTCCTTGCAGTAAGGGTTGATGGACAAAGAAGCGGAAAAGAACAATAAAACTCCTATCTTTGCGCCTCTGAGCTCAGGAAATCGCTCTTAATGAGCCAGTCAGAGGGATGCTTCTGGGATCCCTAACTGTGGACTCCAATTCCCAGGTGCAACAAGTCTTAAAGGTACAGCGCAGTTTTACTAAACTACACTGACTGGAGGCAGCACAGAGGGGTAACATAATAGAAGATTACAAAATTATGCATGGGACAGAGAAGGTAGAGAAAGTGCTTTTCTCCCTTTCTCATAACTCAACACAATTAATGAGCGGTAGGCTTAGAATAGATAAAAGGAAGCACTTCTTCACCCAAAGAGTCATTAACACATGGAATTCACTGCTGCAAGAAGTGGTGGTGGGTGGCTACAAGCATAGACAGCTTCAAGAGGGGATTGGATGAACATATGAAGCAGAGGTCCATCCGTGGCTATTAGCCACAGGGTATAGATGGAACACTGTGTCTGGGGCAGTGATGCTCTGTCTTCTTGGTACTTGGGAGGCAAGAGTGGGAGAGCTTCTGGAGTTTTGGCCCTGCTGGTGGACCTCCTCATGGCACCTGGGTTTGGGCTGCTGTTTGACACAGAGTGTTGGACTGGGTGGGCCATTGGACTGATCCAACATGGCTTCTCTTATGTTCTTAAGTGTCCATTGAATTGAGCTCGGACTGCTTTGCCCTTGTTTGCATGATGACACTTGCCACTGCCAGGGGCACTGGCACTACGTTTCTGAAACACTATGTGGAAAAAAGCATGTGCTAGATACTTTCCAATGGTTTATTTATCAAGAGGAGCTGCTTGATGCCAAGAAAGTTACACACCTCCAATACACAAATATAAAGGTCGGGGTGTATGTGAGAGTGTGTGTGCGCTCTCCTGTCACAGCTAACTTGTGGCCACCCTGTAGGGTTTTCAAGGCTAGAGACTAACCTAGGTGGTTTGCCATGGTCTTCCTCTGGGTACAAACCCTGGAAGTGGTCTCCCATCCAAATGCTAACCCGGACCAACCCTGCTTAACTTCCCAGATCCGATGAGATTGAGTAGCCTGGGCCATCCAGGTTAGGACATGTGACTAAATGTCAGAACCAGTGTTCCCTCTAAGCTGAGTTAGTGTGAGCTGGCTCACGATTTTTTAGCCTCCGGCTCACAGATTTTTGTTTTAGCTCAGGAAGGACGGTTCCAGAGCAAACTAATTGATGCAGTAGCCAAATCGCTTGCTCACAACTTTAATGCCGGTAGCTCACAAAGTGGAATTTTTGCTCACAAGACTCAACAGCTTAGAGGGAACATTGACAGCCAACAATGTAGTACACGCGAAGCAGGAAAGGTAATACTTTATTGAAGAACTATAGATGCATTAACATAGGCACTGTTAAGAATGGCAGCTGCCCCTGGGGCATAATAGGATATAGGGTATTCGTATGCACACACCCCCACTGCCCTGGCCAATTAGCCAGACTCCCGCGCGTGGGAGAAAGAGCTCCGGCCGTTTAGCGCTGAAGCTGGGAACCAAACTCTCTCCCACGGTTCCCGAGAAGCCCAGACATCAACATCTCACCACCTGCAGAACTTATAGATAAGCGTTACAGCAGCAAAGAAGCACAAAAGGAATGCACTGGCAATGAGAATACAACTAAAGCCCAAACTGGCCTCCCTGAAGTCCCGGACTCCTCCAAAACGTTATACTAAGGGCCTTTTCTTTTTTAAAAAAAACAAATGCAGGGGCAAAGCTTTGCCCAAGCGCATATCAGCAACCTAAAAAAAAAATGGCAGGCGAAAATCGGAAGCCTCGGGCTTCCGAACGGAAGTGGCTAGACACCGGTGGAGAGCGATCAGACGGGGGTAAACCGATTACAACCGTTGTATTCAGGATACCACCACTTGGGGACCTAGTGGCAGAGTACAACGGTTTAAAGGGCTTTGCAACGGTTAGGGACGGAAGGCAAGATGTTCTACGTGTGAATGCCGTTAAGCTCACCGATTGCAACCAGCACCTATTCCATTGCAAATGCCCCATCTGATATGTGATATACATAAAATTAGAGTCAGTGTTATATAATGCTTTCATGATTTTACATAAAATTGGATCCGTTTTTTAAAAGCATTGTAAAATTGACTAGTGCAGGCCCCACCTCCCGACCATGTATATATTTCTTTAAAAAGATTAACAGGAGAGTGCTGCTTGAGCATTTCAGAATGAAAGGATCCTAAATGTAATGGCTAACCGAGGACGCCAGAGATGACAGCGGACTGTTTTCCCCACAGCGGAGGGAAAGGAGGAGGAATGAATAACATACCAATCTGGCAAAGTGCAAGACTAGAGAATCGCCACTAGGTGGTAACATGCAGTAAGAAAAGGATTTTCTTAAATCTACATCAAAAGTCAGTAGGAGTAAAACCATTTATCTTCCCCTATTTCTGATTAATTAACAGGTGTGCTGAGGTCACTGGTGGAGGATGGGGGGGTCGGGCAGCCAGCTCCAGGTTGGGAAACTCCAGGAGATTTGGGGTTGTAGCCTGGGGAGGGCCGGGACCTCAGTGGAGCACAATGCCATAGAGGGCCCACCCTCCAGAGCATCCATGTTCTCCAGGGGAGCTGATTCGTGTAGTCTGGAGAAGAACTGTTCATTCCGGGGGATCCCCAGGTCCCACCTAGATGCTGGCCTCCCTATTAATTAACCGGCATCCACAGCTCAGCAGCACTGATTTCATTTAAACATTTAAAACGTTTCTCCAAAGAGAGAAGGCAAGAAGTGGGACATTCTTGTAATTTCCCCATGTAGCAGCACCTCAAGGCTGGTTTCACCTTCTTAGTAAGGTTGCCAACTTCCAGGTGGTGGCTGGAGTTCTCCTGGAATTGCAACTGATCTCCGTTCACATGGACAATATGGCTGCCTTGGAAGGTGGACTCTGTGGCATTATACCCCAAACCCCACCTTCCTCAGGCTCCACCCCCAAAATCTCCATGTATTTCCCAACCCGGAGCCGGCAACCCTGTTTCTTAGACATTCACGTACAACTCACAATCATGTTTTAACATTTTGCTTAAGCCTCATGGATATTGTCATCAACTGTTCAAGTCACCTTTTCCCGTGTCTCAATGGATTCTAATAGATTTCCTTGCAATCTGTAAATTTACTGCTTAATCCTAAACATTTGTAATTAAATCTCATTGTTTCAATGTCACATATCTGGGTAGTAAGATTAGGATCAAAGTGGAAGGGGATTTAAAACATTTCCTATTCGAACGTTTAATGCTTTGTTAATGACAATAGTGAAAAAGCAATTTACATTATTTCGTGTGATTCCAAAAACCGGTCAAAAATACTCAGTTTTGTTAGTGGTTGTGACATTATCTGAATTACATCTAAAGAGGTAAGTAAGTGACTCAATTATAAATAGAGAAACCAGGGAATAGTTTGTCCTAAAGCTTTTTCTAGTATTACCTTGCTCTTTATGCCTTGTTTATTGGCTATGTCTACTATACGAGATATATTTTTACTTTTCCAGCTTTTTATTAGATTGGGATCAGTGCCAGGAATGAACCATCCTTGATTTAGAAATGAATCTAGACACTTTGGGTAGGAATTTTTGATTATGCTTCTTCCAGCTATTATGTAACAGATACTAGAGTTAACGAAACTCAATGTAATATGTTATGGTTACTATGTTAAAAATACTGTTCAAAACAATAACAAACTTTGAATCCAAAAAATACTCAGTTTAATTTTAATTTGAGCCACTTGAAGTTCACATGCAAGACAAAGAGCGATACTGGAAATGGATGGTAACAGCATGTAAGTAAAGGTTTCCTTTGCTCAAAAGCCCGTCGAATCCGACTCTAGGGTTGTGGTGCTCATCTCCGTTTCTAAACCGAAGAGCCAACGCTGTCCGAAGACATTTCCGTGGTCATGTGGCCAGCATGACTAAACGCTCACGGAATGCTGTTACCTTCCCACCAAAGCAGTACCTACTTATCTACTTGCAATTTCTTGCTTTCAAACTGCTATAACAGCATGTAAAAAAATATAATTGAAGTACGTTTTGTTTCTTCATGTTCTTCAACTGTCTGTTTTTAAAACAAAAACAAAAAACATCCAATTTTTTTTGCAATCCAAAAAAGCAACCAAAAAGCCCCGTCATAATATTCGACTTGACTAGATAAGTTATTCACCACTTTTATTCAGTAAATATTGTGAACTTTTTATTTGCAGTGGAGTCATGAAATTTTGAGGCTACTGTTCCTTCCTTTAATAAAATAAGCATAACTGAGTACAAGTACTGAACATAGCAAATAGGAAGCAACAATATATTTCATGAAACATTTGAGGAGGATTCTCAAATGGGAAGGGAAAATAGTATTTTGATTCCCTAACCCTGGCAGCCACCAGAGAAGGAAGTTTAAAAGGCAGCTCTGGGCCGTTTTCCAGTTGGATGTTATAAAATTCTCCAAACTCAACTGGTATGTGTGTGCAGTTTCCAATCTTTTTCAGCCCTTTAATAACAAATTACAGGAAAGCAGAACTGGGGATCTCGGTCACTTCATGATGCAAGTGAAGGATGTAATAAACAAGGAAAGGTTCCTGAACTGTATGGGCTTGGTTCTAAGCACACAAGTCTTCTTAAAAACTCAGCTAGCATGCTTTTTTTTTTTACATGATTCAAACTTAAGCTGATATGGGAAGAACTATACTCTTCAATGGTAGTATTTTCTGTGTGGTATATTTGCTGATATATACCCAATGTGTGGAGCTGCGGTGGCTCAAGTGGTTGAGACACTGAACTGCAGGCTGTGGAAGGTTGGTAGTTCAGCAGTTCGAGACCCGAGTGTGCCGCATGATGGAGTGAGCTCCCGTCTCTAGTTCCAGCTCCTCCCAACCTAGCAGTTCGAAAGCAAGAAATTGCAAGTAGGTAAATAGGGACCACTTCGGTGGGAAGGTGACAGCGTTCCGTGCGCCTCGGTGTTTAGTCATGCCGGCCACATGACCACGGAAACGTCTTCGGACAGCGCTGGCTCTTCGGCTTTGAAACGGAGATGAGCACCGCAACCCTAGAGTCGGACTCGACTGGCTTTCGAGCAAGGGAAACCTTGACCTTTACCTTACCCAATGTGTACCAATTACAAATAGAAACATCCCCCAAATGGATACCAGTTTTCCGATCATGCATAGTTTCAAAATTCTAAAAATTATGAGGGGGGGGCTGTGAAAAATGTTGCGTGCGCATAATGAACGAAGTGCTCCACACATACACTCTCTCACACAGAAGGATTGCTGCATGCCAGGGCTTGATGTGTCGCTTCCTGATTACCTGGACCCGAACCTCAACAAATGGATACCAGTTTTCCGATCATGCACAGTTTCAAAATTCTAAAAGTTATGAGGTGGGGGGGGGGGCTGTGAAAAATGTTGTGTGCGCATAATGAAGTGCTCCACACGTACACTCTCTCACACAGAAGGATCGCTGCATGCCAGGGCTTGATGTGTAGCTTCCTGATTACCTGGACCCGAACCTCAGCAGACCTGTACAATTGTTCTACTGTTCAGGACTGGCTAAGATGTTTCTGAACTTGAGAAGTAGAACACAGGATGGGATAGTGTTTCCTCCCCCTTCCCTATGCTATCTGCGAGAGCTTGGAAACAGAAAACTGAGGGATGCACACCGCATGACTGGCAGGGATGTTGTCTCAATTGAAAGCATGTTTTAGGCGATGGGGAAACTGGACTTCAAAATGCACGTTCAGAAATTCAGCTAGGTCTGGTCACACAGCAACATCTCTTTTTTTTCTTGCTATCTATTTAAAAAACGTCACTGCGAAGAGCTACGATCCCATGAACCTCAAGGAAACTACCTCCTGCATACTCCAAAATCTTCTGGAGAAGTACAGCCAGTTTGGTGTAGTGGTTAAGTGTGCGGACTCTAATCTGGGAGAACCGGGTTTGATTCCCCACTCCTCCACTTGCACCTGCTGATGTGACCTTGGGTCAGTCACAAGCTCTGGCACAGCTGTCCTTGAAAAAGAGCAGTTTCCGTCAGAGTTCTCTCAGCCCCACCCACCTCACAGGGTGTCTGTTGTGGGGAGGGGAAGGGAAAGGAGTTTGTAAGCCCCTCTGAGACTCCTCTGGGTAGTGAAGGGCGGGGTATAAATCCAATCTCTTCTTCTTCTTCTTCTACTAACTGCCCTCCCCTCCAGTTGGAAGGAACAGGATCACAGAGGTGTTTTCTCCTTCTGCTTGAGGTGTATGGCTTTTTTTTGGTGGCCTAGACTTGTCTGGCTATTGCTCATGATGTTTTTTTCTAGGTACCACTGTAGGTCTTGGACTGCAAGATCAAATCAGTCAATCCTAAAAGAAATCAACCCTGACTGTTCCCTGGGAGGCCAGATAATGAAACTGAAGCTCAAATACTTTGGCCACCAAATGAGAAGGGAGCACTCCCTGGAGAAGACCCTGATGCTGGGAAAGATTGAAGGTCAAAGAAGACGGGGACGGCAAAGGATGAGATGGTTAGACAGTGTTATCGATGCAACGAACATGAAATTGAGCCAACTTCAGAAGACCAGAAGGCCTGGCGGGAGCTGGTTCATGGGGTCACGAAGAGTCGGACTCGACTGTGCGACTGAACAACAACAACTGTAGGTCTTTAAGCACAAATGGGCCACTGAGTCTGTAAATGCCATGGATGGACTGATCTTATCTTGTTATCCGTTAGTGTTATTTTATCTTTACTGTTTTTAGTCTGGTTCTGTATTTTCCATCGTTCAAACTGCCTGGAGGTCCCTAGTAGCAAGGAAGAAGGCATGAAACTTAAAGGAAAGCAAATACAGGTATTCTCATGCCACAATGTTGGAGGTGGAACTTGGACTTACCCTCTCAGAATCTATTTCCAGTGCTAGAGTGCAGTCAGAACTAACACATTAATGATAAAGGTGTCCTTGAGCCCATGTGTAATCTTTTTGGCATCACAGAAGCCTTCTTTGCACCATCAGAATTTTCTATGTAGAAGTGCCATCCACGAGAGAAACAATGTTGAATCCATACGTAGTTCATCAGGTGTATAAAATAGATAGATTTGCTCTGTGTGTGCATGGTTGAAATCCACAATTGGCAGGGGCTACCTGTGGTGCTTAACATAGGGGAAAAGTGTGTGTGTAAACTATACACATGTGAGTGTATACGCTAGTAGGTAGAATCAGGGCTATTTTGGGGTAGGAATGCACAGGAACGGAGTTCTGGCTGGCTCCCAAGTTGGCCACACCCAGCAGGAACTCATTAGCATAATAGGCCACACCCAACAGCAGGAACTCATTAGGATTGGCTACATTAGGGGTGTGTGGCATAACATGCAAAGGAGTTCCTGCTACAAAAAAAGCCCTGGACAACAAACAAGGTAAACAGAATACCAAGCAAAAGGTGAGTGTGGCTGGATAACCACACTTCTGGTCACATGGGGGTGCTGCCTAATGTGCTAATGAGCTGTGCTGTCAGGGGTGTGGCCCAATATGCTAATGAGTTCCTGCTGTTGGGTGTGGCCTATTATGCTAATGAGTTCCTGCTGGGCTTTTTCTACAAAAAGAGCCCTGGGTAGAATCCAGAAATAGCAGACTGTACCTTTTCAGATCGCATGCGCCAGATCCCATTTTTGAAAGCCTTCCATGTGAAATAGTAAAGCAGAACTGAGAAGCCTCTTCAGATGCTGACTGAAGTCTAGTTTGCTGCCTTTTTTTCTTCCCTGCCTCCTCAAATAACTGCAAAGGCTGTACTAGCTCATACTGCTATGGAAAATGGTTCAGTGTGCACACCAGCCCATGTCGTTGCAACGAGTTTTGTATTTTACCTTCCCCCTTTGAAAATGGATGCTTGGAATTCCTGCTTGAGACAAATAATTGCAACTTGAATGTGTGTACCAAGCCTTGTCCTTTGTTGTCTAATGGAGACTTAAAGTTGGGACCATGGCCCCTCCCAAAGTGTTCCTCTTAGGCCACCAGTTTGTATACGACCACTTCATTTACACGCTAGCCTTGAGCAGGTACTTGTAGGGGCAGAATATACATTTTTCGAAATCAACTGTTCTTTGGCGATGCAGGAACCGTTATTTGAAGAGGCACCAGAGTATTCATAAAATGCAACCCTTCATCCAGTCTGAACAGGTAGCTACAGATTCCCTGTTCATTCCCTCACATGCAAACAGCAGACGGTAGTCCTCAAAGAGGCACCTGGGGAGGAATAATTTCCGTAGGCAAGATACGTGCCCTTCCACAGGCAATAGGGTTGCCAGCTTTGGGTTGGGAAATGCCTGAATATTTGGGAGGGGGGGTGGAGTCTGAAGTGGGTGGAGTTTGGGGAGGAGCGTCAATAGGGTGTAATGCCATAGTGTTCCTTCTAAGCTGAGTTAGTGTGCGCTAGCTCACACTTTTTTAGCCTCCAGCTCACAGATTTTTGCCTTAGCTCAGGAAGGATGGCTCCAGAGCAAACTAGTTTCTGCAGTAGCCAAATCGCTCACTCACAACTTTAATGCCCGTAGGTCACAAAGTAGCTTTGAGGGAGTATTGTTGCCATAAAGTCCATCTTCCGATGAGGCTGTTTTTCTCCAAGTGAACTAATTGTGGCTCGGAAATCTGTTGGAATCCCGTGATCCCCAACCACCACCTGGAGGTTGTGCATATGACAACACAGTCAATAGAAATAGGCAGAGCTTGGTGCTCCATCACTGGAGGTGGCGTGACAAAGTCTTGAAAGGAAAGGAGTGGGAACCGACACCTCTTAGCAACTGTGTTTTGTGGACATCTATGAACTGTTACTCCTCTTAGTTTTGTGGACATTTATCAACTGTTAGGAATTTGTTGAACTGTATTGGACTATGTATGGGAGCTGCGGTGGCTCAAGTGGTTAAGACGCTGAACTGCAGGCTGTGGAAAGTCGATAGTTCAGCAGTTCGAGACCCGAGTGTGCCGCATGACGGAGTGAGCTCCCATCTCTAGTTCCAGCTCCTGCCAACTTAGCAGTTCGAAAGCAAGAAATTGCAAGTAGATAAATAGGTACCACTTCGGTGGGAAGGTAACAGCGTTCCGTGCGCCTTGGTGTTTAGTCATGCCGGCCACATGACCACGGAAATGTCTTCGGACAGTGCTGGCTCTTCGGCTTGGAAATGGAGACAAGTACCGCAACCCTAGAGTCTGACTCGACTGGCTTTCGAGCAAGGGAACCTTTACCTTTTTATTGGACTATTGTCATTGGTGTCTACATTGTTCTACATTGTTAATGTAAGTACTACATAGTTAATATAAGAATGTTTTGAATCAAGTGTCAAGTATTTTTGGGTACAGTGTTACAGTTTTTGACTGTTGTTATACGCACAACCCTTTTTGCTGTACTTCCATTTATTTATTCTGGACAACCTGGATGTTGGCAATAATGTTCCCTCTAAGCTGTGGAGTCCTGTGAGCAAGAATTCTACTTTGTGAGCTACTGGCATCAAAATTGTGAGCGAGGGATTTGGCTACTACAAAAATTAGTTTCCTCTGGAGCCCTCCTTCCTGAGCGAAGGCAACAATGCGTGAGCCGGAGGCTAAAAAACTGTGAGCTCGCTCACACGAACTCAGCTTGGAGGGAACAGTGGTTGGCAACCCAATACTTTTCCCTGATTGGACCGTGTGGGGCCAGACTGGAAGGCCCTATTTTTAAAACAGGTTTTAAGGCTAAGGGCAGCAGTGTTCCCTCTAAGCTGAGTTAGCGTGAGCTAGCTCACAGTTTTTTAGCCCCCGGCTCACACATTTTTGTCTTAGCTCAGGAAGGATGGCTCCAGAGCAGTGTTCCCTCTAAGCTGAGTGAGTGTGAGCTAGCTCACAGCTTTTTAGCCTCCAGCTCACCCATTTTTGTCTTAGCTCAGGAAGGAGGGCTCCAGAGCAGTGTTCCCTCTAAGCTGAGTGAGTGTGGGCTAGCTCACAGTTTTTTAGCCTCCGGCTCACGCATTTTTGTCTTGGCTCAGGAAGGAGGGCTCCAGAGCAAACTAAGTCATGCAGCAGCCCAATCGCTCGCTCACAACTTTAAAGCCGGTAGCTCATAAAGCAGAGTTTTTGCTCACAAGACTCCACAGCTTAGAGGGAACATTAAAGGGCAGCCCTTCTAACTCCCCCACCACCACCACCACCCACCACGCCGGCCCTCCCGCGCCCGGCGGAGAAGGCCGGCCCTCGACCAATGTTCCCTCTAAGCTGTGGAGTCTTGTGAGCAAAAAGGCTACTTGGTGAGCTCCTGGCATTAAAGTTGTGCGCGAGTGATTTGGCTGCTGCATAAATTAGTTTGCTCTGGAGCCATCCCTTCCTGAGCTGAGACAAAAATGGGTGAGCCGGAGGCTAAAAAAACTGTGAGCTAGCTCACACTAACTCAGCTTAGAGGGAACA